>NC_041383.1:633331251-633424197 GCF_002162155.2 Triticum dicoccoides
CTGGCCGTCCTCCTCCTCCCTCCCTCCTTTATATACGGGGGAGGGGGGCACCCCGGAGATACACAAGTTGATCAAGATGATCTTTTAGCCGTGTGTGGTGCCCCCCTCCACAGATTTCCACCTCGGTCATATCATCGTAGTGCTTAGGCAAAGCCCTACGCCGGTAACTTCATCATCACCGTCACCACGCCATCGTGCTGATGGAACTCTCCCTCAGCCTCAGCTGGATCTAGAGTTCGAGGGACATCACCGAGCTGAACATGTGCAGATCGCGAAGGTGACGTGCGTTTGGTACTTGATCGGTTGGATCGCGAAGACGTTCGACTACATGAACCGTGTTATATAACGCTTCCGCTTTCGGTCTACGAGGGTATGTGGACACACTCTCCCCCCGTTGCTATGCATCACCTAGATAGATCTTGCGTGATTGTAGGAATTTTTTTGAAATTACTATGTTCCCCAACTGTTGGGGATATAACTATTTGTGTAAGTCGCCCAGGAGGGGCCGGGTTACGCAAAGAAGACTCACTAGAGAGAAGCCCAAGACAAAGTATGAAGATGGCGGTTCATAGAGAGCTTAAGGCTCGCAGGCGACTTAAGGCCCGTTGTAGTAACCCGCTGTAATAATATTACTTGTATCATAAGGTAGACTTAACTAGTCACCGAGCCGGACATTATTTATGAGCCGGCCGGGACTCTGTAAGCCGTAGGGCGTCAACCCGTGTATATAAGGGGATGACCCACTTGTGGCTTAGGGCAAGAAACAACTCATCGAGAGCCAGGCATATCGTATCTCGCTCCCTGGTCATCGAAACATCAATACCAACCCAACTAGACGTAGGCCTTACCTTCAACGTAAGGGGCCGAACTAGTATAAACCCTCTCGTGTCCTTTGTCCCGTTTAACCCCTTCAAGCTTCCTAGTTGCGATGGCTCCACAACTAAGTCCTTTCACGAGGACATCTGATGTGACAATTCCATGACAGTTGGCGCCCACCGTGGGGCCAGCGCATGGTGGATTTGTGTTCTTGAAGGGCAACTTCGAAGGGCTCAAGGGATACGTAGTGGGCCGGATGACCAAGAGTCGTCGCGGCAAGATCTACATCGACGATGAAGGCTGGGGCCCCGACGCCAGCTCAATTGAGTACGGGTACCGGGTCCCCTTCGGAGGGATCCACGTCTTCATCGGCCGGATTGGTGAGCCGAGGCCTGAACCGGACAACTGCACCGACCTCGTCGATACGGCTCAGCATGCGAAACCCGCCCGAGTTCAACCCGGCATGAAGCGCATCTTTGTGGGCTGTGTCCACGAAGAAGAGCTTTTTGAAGGCCCTAAAGACGGCGGTTGGACGGCCGTCCCCTCTGACGGTGATTCGTCCACCAGTTCAACAGATTCTTTGTATCAAGTTCAAGATGGTGCGCTCAGGGGCTGTTCCGATGGCCTTAGTATTCCTGTGAGCCGCCAAATTGGGCAGGAGTCTTTATGGCTGGGACTCAACCCAGACAAAACTCTACAGCCACGGCCGCAATTACTTCCGGGTTAGGAGCAGCCAGGGCAGGAGGCCCTGTGCGTCCGCCGGCTCAAGTGTTGATAGACCTCATGGACAAGCTTATGACCCTGTTAACTGCCACGGTTATCCCTGCAAACAAAGATGAGCATGACGCGGAGGTAGCACAGGTACGTGAGGAGATAGCTCAAGCCAAGGAGGCCTTAGCATCTGAGGATACTAGGCTAGCTACGAAGCGGGCGGCTCTCGATGCCCAGGCACAGCGGTTGCAGTCAGAGGCTTATCAGCTCACAATGAGTTTAAACACGTCCAATGAAGTAATGAGGAGGAGACACCAGAAGGCCCAATCTCGGTTGCCTCCGGATTACGATCCTAGGGTTCTTTTTGCCACACCCGGGGCCGGCCCAAGTAACCCGCCCAATGCCAATCAGTTTATGACACCCGGAGCGGGAGGACCGGCTCAGTGTCAGGAGATGCCACCTCCTCATATGAGCATGGCACCGCCGCGTTATGTACCAATACCGGAGGGTCACTTTTCCAACCCCATGGAGAATTTAATCACAGCATCAGCATGTTTAGCAGCTCTTCCAGTGGACGGTGATGATCCAACAGCAGTGGAGACCCGGAGGATCAGGGAACTTGTCCAGACGGCCCTGGCTCAGCAGGAGACCTATTCTTACAGCCGGGATAGGATTCATTCAACCCCTCCGCCTTGGTTAGCGCCGCCTCGTCAGAATCGGAGCCCGAGTTACAGCAGGCACATGGAGTCCGAAGCTTTATCAAGCAACGCCCAACGCTATAACCAACATGGGGGCTATAACCCGGTGCAAGACCGAATACGTCAGGAGAACGAGCGGGCGGCTCAACAGGCGGCTCAGCTGACGGCTCATCAGGACATCCTGGAGTACCCAACGACTTCTATTGAGTTGGGAGTAGCCACCAGAACCGATGGAGTTCCTTTTTTGATACCGGCTTTGCGCAACGTGCGCCTGCCTAAGGACTTCAAGGGACCTCGGAAGGTGCCGAATTACACGGCCGACTTACAACCCGGAGCATGGATTGAGAGTTATGAGATGGCCATGGAGCTGTTGGAGGTTAGCGACGCGGCAATGGCTAAATACTTCACCATGATGTTAGATGGAACGGCCCGGTCTTGGCTAAAAGGTTTACCACCCAATTCCATTGGTTTATGGGAGGAGTTAAAGGCCCGGTTCATCCAGAACGTCAAAGACACCTGTAAGCAGTCCATGTCAATCGTGGACTTGACAAGTTCTAAGCAGGGGGAGGGTGAGTCCACCACCCATTGGGTACGCGGGTCAAGGAGATAATTCATTCATCTGATAAGATGGATGCCGGCTCTGCAGTCCTCATGTTGGAGAAAAATTGCAACTTTGAGCCACTGAGGCAGAAATTGGGACGCCTAAAGCGTGACTGCACCGATATGGGAACGCTGATGGCGGCTTTAGTCAAATATGCCGATTCTGATAATACCAAGGACCCTGCGTCTGACGATAAGAAAACAGGGAAGGGTAAAAGGAACGGTAATGGAAAAGGTCAACAGCATAACCCGGGGAATCAAGGCGGCAATAAGCGTAAGGCGGACGGTAGTCCGGAGCTTGTGGCTAATGCTAGTACATAGGGTAACAATCAGAGACGCAAGGGTAAATGGCCTCGAACCGGCGGGTCAGGTCCATCTCTTGAGCAGCTACTCAACGAGCGCTGTCCGAAACACGGCACCCGGGAGCACCCCGCTACTCACTAGTGGAAAGATTGTGCGATCATGAAGGCGTTTAAAAATTCCAATATCTTCGATGGTGGTCATGGACCTGGTGGCGGTTCAGGGGCCGGCGGCTTTCATGTCCCGGGTGGCGGTTCAAATTCCGGTTTTCAGGGACAACCGGGTGGAAATAGTCAACAACAAGCTGGTCAGGGAGGACAACCGCAGCAGCAGTCGGGTTACCAGAGCCAACCGAAACAGTTGAGCGGTGGGCAATACCATGTGTTCACCACTAGCTTATGCAAACGTGACCAGAAGGTTCATAAAAGGGCTGTAAATTTGGTTGAGCCGGCGGTCCCTCATTATTTGAGATGGTCAGAGCAACCTATCATTTGGAGCAGGGAGGATCACCCTCTACGAGTTGATAATCCGGGTCAGTTAGCCTTGGTTGTAGCACCCCAGGTTGGTGGATAAAAATTCACTAAAGTACTCATGGACGGAGGTAGCAGCATCAATATCCTCTATTATGAGACCTTCCAGCATATGGGGTTAACTGAGAAGAATCTGAGGACGTCCAACACTGTTTTTCACGAGGTGGTCCCAGGTAAGTCAGCTTACCTAGTTGGTAAGATTGAATTAGAGGTGGCTTTTGGAGATGAGTATGATTCCAGGGCTGAGAAGTTGACGTTTGAGGTGGTCAAGATCAAGAGCCCGTATCACGCTCTATTTGGGCGACCGGCTTATGCTAAGTTCATGGCCCGGCCGTGTTATGTTTACTTATAGCTCAAGATGCCGGGTTACAAGGGCACCATCACCGTGCATGGGAGTCGAAAGGTAGCCTTGGGAGGCGAAGAAGGCGACGCGGCTTACGCTGAGACGGCCTGTGCCGCGGAGGAGCTCAAATTTTATCAATACAATGTTGACCCGACGGATATGACCTCCCTCAAGAAACCAACTACAGAGCACGACCCGGCGTTGAAGTTTAAATCGGCCGCTGATACATAGCTTGTTGACTTCACCTCGGGGGACACCACTAAGCAGTTCAGTATCAGTGCCAATTTGGATCCTAATAAGGAAAGCGCGCTCATCGAGTTCATCCATGAGAACCGGGACATCTTTGCATGGAAACCTTCTGACATGCCGGGTGTACCGAGGGAACTCGCTGAGCACACTCTCAATATTGATCCAAAGTATAAGCCGGTCAGGCAGTTTCTCCGACGATTCAACGAAGAGAGACGAGCAGCCATTGGAGAAGAGGTGGCCCGGCTCTTGGCGGTCGGGTTTATTGTCGAGGTCTTTCATCCAGAGTGGTTGGCTAACCCGGTGCTGGTACTCAAGAAGAATGGCACTTGGCGGATGTGTGTGGATTACACGGACCTAAACAAGGCTTGCCCGGCTGATCCCTTTGCACTCCCCCGTATTGATCAAATCATTGATGCTACGGCAGGTTGTGAACTTTGAGCTTTTTGGATGCTTACTCTGGCTATCATCAGATCAAGATGGCAGTTAAGGACCAGGAGAAGACAGCTTTCATCACTCTGTTTGGGGCCTTCTGTTATGTGTCTATGTCGTTTGGGCTCAAGAGTGCCCGGGCAACTTATCAGCAATGTGTGCAGAACTGTTTGCATGATCAGATTGGGCGCAATGTTCATGCTTATGTGGACGACATCGTGGTGAAATCTAGAGAAAAGGAAACTTTAATATCCGATTTGAGAGAAACCTTTGACAATCTTCGGGTTTACAAGATGATGCTTAACCCGGCCAAGTGTGTATTTGGTGTACCTGCAGGAAAGCTCTTGGGTTTTCTGGTGTCAAATAGAGGCATTGAAGCTAATCCGGAGAAGATCACGGCGATCACCTCTCTGGCTAAGCCGGCGTGTATCAATGATGTTCAACGCCTGGCGAGATGTGTTGCTTCTTTAAGCCGGTTCATAAGCCGGTTAGGGGAGAAGGCCTTGCCGCTATACCAGATGATGAAGAAGACAAACACTTTTGTCTGGAGTGATGCTGCTAACACTGCCTTTGAGGATTTAAAGAGACAGTTGTCTAAGCCACCGGTTCTTGCAGCTCCCATTGATAAAGAGCCGCTATTGTTATATGTGGCTGCTAACTCACGGGCTGTCAGTGTGGCCATCGTGGTGGAACGAAAGGAGGCAGGCAAGGAGTATCCGATTCAACGGCCGGTTTACTACATCAGTGAGGTGCTCATTGAGTCTAAACAAAGGTATCCACATTGGCAGAAGCTTGTTTATGGTGTGTTCATGGCAAATCGGAAACTGAAGCAGTACTTCCAAGGCCACCCTATAACGGTGGTGAGCTCAGCTCCTTTGGGAGATATCATTCAGAATAGAGAAGCTACAGGGCGAATCACCAAGTGGGCCATTGAGCTTGGGCCTTATGGTTTAAAGTATATGCCCCGTACTGCCATCAAATCTCAGGCGCTGGTGGATTTTATCAATGATTGGACAGAGTTGCAGGCACCTGAGGAGAAGCCGGACAATACATATTGGACTATTCATTTTGATGGGTCCAGGCAGTTAGAAGGATCAGGGGCTGGGGTTGTTTTAACTTCCCCTCGAGGTGACAAATTTCGTTATGTGATCCGGCTCATATTTCCTTGTACTAACAATGCAGCTGAATACGAGGCCTTGCTCCATGGTCTCCGGATGGCTAAGGAGATGAATTTAAGCCGGGTAAGGTGCTTGGGCGACTCAGATCTTGTGGCTCAGCAGGTCTCAGGCACATGGGATTCTAAGGACCCCCTTATGGCGGCTTATCATCGTGAAGTTGATGTTGTAGCTGGGTACTTCAAAGGGTATCACGTGGAGCACATTGATAGAAGGAAGAATGAGGCGGTGGATGCTTTAAGCCGGTTGGGCTCTCAGTGTAAGCCGGTGCCGCGTAACACCTTTCTGGACATTTTACATAATCCTTCTGTCAAGGTACCTACAGAGGAAGAGCTTGCAGTGCCAGACCCGGAGGCATAGTTGGTAGCTGCACTTCACATCATTCCGGATTGGACATTACCATATCTGGCTTATATGACCCGGGGAGAGCTGCCTAAGGATGAGACCTTGGCGAGACAAATTGTCAGATGATCCAAATCCATGGCAATTGTTAATGGCGAGTTACATCATCTCAGTGTCATAGGTGCGTTCCAACGTTGTGTGCCGCCTGCAGAGGGTCAAGAGATACTTCGAAAGATCCATGAAGGGGATTGTGGTCATCATGCCGGCTCAAAATCTCTGGTGGCCAAGGCTTTCCGTCATGGTTTTTATTGGCTGACGGCTCATGCTGATGCAGAAGATCTTGTTAGCAAATGTGACGGGTGTCAAAAGTTCTCAAGACGAGCTCATGTACCGGCTTAGGAGTTGAGGATGATTCCAATTACTTGGTCGTTCGCAGTCTGGGGGCTTGACATGGTGGGACCTTTCAAAAGGTCTAAGGATAAAAAACGCACCTCCTGGTGGTAGTGGATAAGTTTACAAAGTGGATTGAGGCAGAGCCGGTCAGTCAGTGTGATGAAGCCACAGCGGTGTAGTTCATCAAAAAGGTGATCTTTCGTTTTGGTTTTCCACATAGCATCATAACTGATAATGGCACTAATCTCTCCAAGGGTGCCATGGAAGAATTCTATCAACGGGAACATATCCGGCTTGACATTTCGGCTGTTGCTCATCCTCAGTCCAATGGTCAAGCAGAGCGAGCTAATCAGGAGATTTTAAGGGGTATCAAACCACGACACTTGGTCCCCCTACAGCGGACTCCGGGTTGCTGGGTGGAAGAGTTGCCCTCTGTGCTCTGGAGCATCAACACTACGCCTAACAGATCAACGGGTTACACACCTTCCTTCATGGTTTATGGAGCAGAGGCAGTTCTGCCAAGTGATATCCGGCACGATTCACCCCGTGTGGTGGCTTACGTTGAGGCTGATAATGAGAAGGCTCGACAGGAGGCTCTTGACTTGTTGGATGAGGAGCGAGACTTGGCACTAGCCCGCTCGGAGATTTACCAGCAAGACCTTCATCGCTATCACAGCCGCCGGGTCAAAAGCAGAACATTTCAGGAAGGCGATTTAGTGCTCCGGCTCATCCAGGATCAGACCGATATGCACAGGCTATCCCCTCCTTGGGAAGGACCCTTTGTGGTCAGCAAGAATCTCCACAATGAGTCATATTACCTCATCAATATTCGAGAGCACAAGGACTCAGGTAAATCGGAGGAGGAGACCCGCCGGCCGTGGAATATAGCCCATCTTCGGCCTTATTATACTTAAGCCACCGGCTCTTTAGATGTATATATTTTTGACAATGTACATATTATATAAAGTAATAAAGCAGGACCTCTATCCTTTTTTCACCCTCAAAAAAGTGTATATGTCCTTTTTGATAGGTGGTGGAAACAACCAATAGGGACCGGATCAAATCTGAATCTGGTCTTACCGTTGGTCCGGCTTATGATCATATCTGAATCTAGCCATGGTCATTTGGGGGCTTCCTGTTCAAACATAGGTCGTATCCGAACCAAAGAGAACATAGCTGTCGATACCCACTTGATCGGCATATTTGCCAAGCCTGCTTGGGGGCTTCCTGATCATATTTGAATCACAGCTTAACCCCTTTAGGTCTGACGTGGATCGTATACGAATCAGCGTCATTAAACAAATCCTATGGTCACTTGGGGGCTTCCTGTTCAAACATAGGTCGTATTCGAACCAAAGAGAACATAGCTGTCGATACCCACTTGATTGGCATCGCCACGCCACTGGGGGCTATATGATCGTATCCGAATCTTAGCTTAACCCCTTTGGAACGGTTTACTGATCGTATCCGAATCAGAGGCCTGTAAAAGTAGTTTTGATCATTCTGATACCTTGTGGAAAGCATTTTAAGGTGTTTTTTGTCTTGCCGGTTTAATATTCGTCACCCTGGGTTATTTAAGTACCGGGTGAACATTACATGAGCTGGGAAGATCATTCAAGGATTGCAGAATAAGGCAAGCAAAATTTAACACGCCAAGGAAGTAAAAGCCAGAAATATACGGCCATGGCGACTTACGAAAAGCGTTAAGTGATAAAAGCATGCACGAAGGCATGATGAGCATTAAGAAGTTATTTCTACCCTATTACATGACTCCCCGAGTATGAATAGGTGAAGCATTGTATTTTGGCCAAACACCCGGTGATTCACTCCTTCGGCGGGCTTGAAGGCTCTAGGTTACCCTTCTCCGCTTCTCTGTCGGCTATTGTTTCCTGGAAAGTTGATGAAGCCCAATCAATGCTGCTCAAAGCTTCAAATTCAGCTTCATCATCTATTAAACCGGCCGGGTCCACTTCAGGGGAAAAAGTATGCTTACGAATTGGAGGGATCAGGCTGATTTGATCATATGGAGCATTTGGGATTTTCCGGTTGTTGCTGTCATAATCTGACGCATACTTGCTGAGGTCAGTATCATTTCCAATAAGGGTGGCCACTGGACGTATGGCCTTAACACAGGCGTGGAAGTTATGATCATCAAAGGCATTGCTGTCTTCCTTTAGACTCGGATATCCAAGAGCAAGATCTGCCGGGTCTAGTTCTGGGAGCCATGCTTTTGCCCGGCTCAATGCAGCTATGGCCCCGGCTCTTGAAGATGAACACCTTAAGTCTTTGATCCTCTGAGGAAGAAAGGCAAGGCTCTTCAAAACATCTTGCAAAAGGCGGGGGTGTGGAGTTGATAAAGCTACAACGGCCACGGCACGTTGTGCCCCACAGTATAGCTGTACAACTAACGTATAAAGTGCTTTAAGCTTGATCAACGTGTTCTGCTTCAGATTGACACTCCTGGAGCCTGTATGTGCACAAGCATAACGGTAAGCCGGAAGTACTTATTACAATAGTCATTGTACGGTTGCCATGTTAAAACTATGTCACAATAACTTACCAAAGATGGCTGAGACCATTTGGGATATTTGCTGTTTTAAGTTTGACAGCTCAGTCATTGCTTCTGCAAGAGATGCTTCGGCTATTTCGGCCCGAGTCACCAGGGAAGCCTTTTCATCAGCCCAAATTTTCCTTTTCGACTCAAAATTCTTCTTTAGTTTCTCATTTTCAGAGACACTAAATTCAAATTTGGAGTTAGCTTTTTGCGTCTCAAGCTCTTGAGTTTCCAGACGACTCTTCAGGGCAGCGAGCTCTGATTCAAATTGACTTATGGCAGCCTGCATTGACACCGGGTTATGGTAAGGATTCTAATAAGGTAAACATTCAAGTCCCAAGCAATTTACAAGTAAAGATACTTGGCACTTGGGGGCTAATGTATGCTGAAAGAAATTGTAACTTTATCCTGCCGGGTCAAACATATTAAGTCTCAAGCACCTTACAAGTAAAGATACTTGACACTTGGGGACTAATGTGTGTTGCAAATTTAAAGACCTTATGTTATACCGGGTTAAATAAATTCTTTTTAAGCCGGATCAGTTAAACAAGTAAAAGCATATTTCTAAGTCTACAGCGTATTTGTTCATAAGTAGTAGACTTGGGGGCTGGTACAGTATATATAAAGCTCAGATAAAAGTATAAGTTTATACCTCAGATTTATGCTGTATTTGTTTCACCATGTCAATTTCCAGGTCACGGCTATTATGCACTTGATTCAGATAGCCTGAGACTATATCACCAATGCTTAGGTGAGTATAATCCGCAATGTCCTGCTTGGCTTTTCGGCATTGGGCAAACTCTTCCTTGGCAGTACATTTGGCAAGGACTGTAGGCTGCCCTGGTTCAATAAATTGGGACTTCACAATCTCAACTTCTGGGTCATTTCTCTTCACTGGGCTAGGAGTCTCCGGGTCACTTGTGTGGAGAAAGTCTTCGGTAGGTGGATTATAGGTTGGTACTGGAATATCAGAAGTCGGGTCAGGCGGCGGCTGATGGGTAGCGTTGTCTGGAGCAGACGCATTAATCACCGGTTCAGCCACGACCGGTTCTTCGGATGGCTTATTCTTCTTTGCCCGCTTGCTGGGCTTCACTTGCATACTGTTAACAAAAGCAGAAGGATGAATACACAAGCATGGGTAAGGTAAAAGTGCATAAGTTTACATTACCCGGGAGCAGTCTTGAAAGTCGGCATATTTGACTGCATGGATTCACTAGAAGAAGGAGAGGTATCCTGGTAATTGGAGTCAGATGAATTGAGAGGTTGACGAATTAAGCCTGCTAAAGGTAAGACAGAGCGTAAATCGGAGATAACCTCAGTCCGACGTTTCCTGGTTACATCAGGTAAGCCGGAGGAGAGTTCTGCATCCTTTTTGTGCCGGGTCTGCCTCCGGTTGTCAAGCTGTTGTTGCTTCAAAATAAATTGAGGATCTTGATAAGCAAGTGCATGTGAAAATCTTACTTTCTGGGTCACCCTTCGGGTCTTTAGCTATGGCAAAGGCTCTGAGTCGGAGGAGATTATAGTTACCTCTTCATTAGCTGCTCGACTGTTCCCCGTATCCTCCTGAAAGGATAAAATGTCAGACAGGTGATAACAAGGGACTTAATAAAATTTAAAGATTACCTCTTCCTCATCTGAAGAGCTATCCTCCAATCTGAGTAAGTCGGAGGCGCTGGGTTTCTTTTTCTTCAAGGTTCCTACCTTGGCGGCTTTCCTTTCAGCTTTCTTGGTCGTTCTGGCTTGTTTGGCAGCTTCATGGTCATATTTGGCTTTCCAAAAGTCATCACCAGCCTATGGAAAAAGTTAAAGAATCATGAGTATCAAGAAAGGTATCATATATCCGTAAACATTAGTAATGATTGATAACTTCCCGCAGGGGCCGGGTTATTCTTGCAAAATGGAAGTAAACCGAAGGCATTGCTCATCACAGTGCCCTCCTTCAGCAGTGACTGGGTTGTAGCATCCACCACATCATCTGGTAAGTCGTCAGGGCTATGGCGTTGCGGATCAGTCTTTTCTCCAGTATAAGTACACATTAAGCCGGGACAGCGGCTTAATGGAAGTATTCGCCAAGTAACCCAGACTCGGACCAGATCGATGCCGTTTAACCCATTTCCCAAGAGAGCTTTAATCTTCCTGATGGTAGGATTGAGATGCACGCGTTCAAGTGTTGTCAGCTTGTCGGGTAACTGATGGTTAGATTCAAGGCGCAGGGCGCGAAAGCCGGGCAGAGGCTTTTCATCGGCCGTAGAAGTGTCCTGACAGTAGAACCATGTCTGGTTCCAAGATTTGGGGTGACTCGGTAGCTCAGCATAAGGGAAAAGACAGTCTCTCCGTCGCTGGATTGAGATGCCACCAAGCTCAAGATTTGGCCCGTTGGCACATTCATTTTGCCGGTTCATGTAAAAAAGTTCCCTGAACAAAAGCAGACTTGGCTCCTCTCCCAGGTACATCTCGCAGAAGACTTGAAAATTGTAGATATTTGACACGGAATTGGGTCCGATGTCTTTAGGTCTAACGTCAAAGAAATTTAAAACCTCTCTGAAGAATTTTGAGCCGGGAGGAGCAAATCCGCGGCTCATATGATCCGTAAAAATTATTACTTCCCCTGCTTTGGGGTAAGGCTTTTCTTCAGACGGGTCAAGGGCACGGTATGACATGACGTCCTTTTTTGGTAGATGCCCAGACTTTACAAACTCAGCTAGTTTGCTATTGGTCACTGTGGATGGAACCCAATTGCAAGTTACAGGGGCCTTGGTAGTGTCACATCCCTAGTCTGGTATGACCTAGACTAGCTAGTCATTTGTGCATCATGTTTAAATTTCATTTAAATTTGAAATGAGGATTGGTGGAACCCTCAGAATCATTTTTGAAAATGACCCAAATAAAAATTTCTCCAAAAGGGGTCCAAGAAAATGCTCATGTTGCTCTCTGAAAATATTGGACAGAGATAAAAATCAAAACAATATTTTTAGGAACTCATGGATATTTATTTTGGCCATTTGGATTAATTCGATAAATATTTGCATTGGAAATATATTTCTATATATATGAAATATGGTCCAAAAATTATGCCAATTATAAAGGAGCTCTGGAATAATACCATTAGCCCCCACAAAAATTGGCATAAGCAAATAAATTGATTTAGTATTTTATTAAATCAAAACAAATGTCAGAAAAAAATAGAAAAACAGAAATAAAAGAAGGAGGGGCTTACCTGGGGCTTCCCCTGTGCAGCCCAGCCGCAGCAGGCCGGCCCAGCCACCAGGTGGCCCAGCCCACCTGGCTCCCCTCCTCTGTCGTCTTCCTTCCCGACAGGGGAACGGAGCGTGCCCGGCGCGCGCGCGCGCCACCGCGCCACGCCTCCTCCCTCCCTGCCTGCCTGTCCTCCCCTCGCCGCTCTGGATGGTCCGAATCGTCACCACGCAGCCGCCCCGGTCCTTTTCCCCTCCCTCTCGCTCTCCCTCCTCCCTGGTTCTCTCTTCCCCGAGCGCACCCGAGCGCAGCCGCCGCCATCGCTCGCCGTTGCCATGGCCACCGGCCTCCCCTCGCCTCCCTGACATGCTTCCCAGCTCCGCCACGACCCCCTCTACCTCCTCGTCAAGCCACGCACCTCCGGACGCGCTCCATCGCCGACGCCGTTGTCTTCTTCACCACCGACGCCGGAGATCGACCTCGCCGCCATCGCCGTTGATTCGCCGGACGCAGGACGTCCCCGAGCACACCGGCCTGCTCTGCGAGTCCGCCGTGAGCCCCTCTTCCTTTCCCCTCACCTCTCTCTCTCGCGCGTGCCCTGTAGCCGCTGCCCCGCGAGCGCCCGAAGCCGCCGTCCGCCATGACCGGCGAGCTCCGTGCCCCCGAGCACCTCCGCCTCGCGTAGATAGCTCGATGTGCTCCTGCTGCCTCGTAGCTACCGCCTGTGCCCTCCGTTCGCTCGAACGCGAGCTGCAGCCCCACGCCCGCGCTATCCCGAACTCCGGCCGCCGCTGTGAGCCTTGCTCCGGTGAGCTCCGGCGCCCCCGCAGCCCCCCACCAGCTCCCCTGGATGCGGACGACGACGGGCTACGCCCCGGTGGTCTTCGCGGGACCAAACGCCGCTTGTGGCGCAAGTCCGGCGAGTCGCCACCGCGCTAATGGTCGCCGCCGGCCAGAACTCCGGCGGGCTGACGTGGCTTAGCTAATTAGTCACTAATCCCCCCACCTACTGACGCTGACGAGTGGGCCCCAGGGCTTAGTCAAAGCAAATCAGCCCAGGTTTGACTCGGGGTTAACCCCAGTGTCACTGACGTGTGGACCCCACACGTCAGGTTTGACCCTGGACAGCCGCGTTGACCCGCTGATGTAGTGATGACGTCATGCTGACGCAATTATATATTTTCTAGAATTAAATTAAATCAGGAAATTCCAGAAATTGATTTAAACTGCAAAAATTCATAGAAATTCAACCGTAGCTCAGATTGAAATAATTTATATATGAAAAATTATCAGAAAAATGCAATCTTTCCATCTGTACTAGTTTCATGCATGACAAACCAACTTATACATGCTGAATATGAGAAAACACATTATGGCATATTAAGAGACTTATTTTTGGAGTTGCATTTGAACCTTTTGTTCAAATGTACTTCATTCAATTGAATACTAGTTGCATTAGCTCAAACAGCATCACATCTACATGCCATGCTCATGCATCATATTGTTGCATATGATTGTGTTTTGATTGCCGGCACCGTTCCTTCTCGATAGGTCCTGCTCCGGAGACGTTCCAGAGTACCTGTCGGTGAAGCAGTGCCTCCCTTGTTGATTTACCAGGCAAGCAAACCCCCTTGTTCATTTCGATAAAACCCTACTCTCTCGCTCCTGCTCTCAGTTATTGCATTAGGACAACAACGATTCATCTGCTATTTTGTGCTGCGGTAGTTGAACCCATTCCTCTGCATGACCTGTCATTGCCACAGTAAATAGTTGAAACCCACTAGCATGTGTAGGAGTTGATTGAAGCCACTGATGTGTTCCTACCATGCTATGCCTGCTATTGCTTAGAGTTGTGTCAGGTCTGATTCATTGGGAATGAATTGGAGTGTTACGATATGTTCTGGTGCTGAGAATTAAGTGTGTGAACACGATTTGGTAAAGGTAGCGGTGAGAGGCCATGTAGGAGTACATGGTGGGTTGTCTCACTGGAACCGTCCTTAAGCACTGAGTTCTGTGTATGTTGTCCAATGACTCGATACTACCACACATTGGGTTCCGGTAACTCGACCCCTCTCGACTTATTAACCAACTTGATCTCTCTCCAGGAGTCGCAACTAGTTTCTGGCGTTTGTAGGTAGTGTTAGTAGTCTACCAAGTGGCACCCGGCCAGGTGGGCTTGGGACAGACTAGGCACCAGTGGCACGGTGTACCAAGCGTAGATCCATCCGGCGAGGTGGGCTTGGGAACCCTGCACACATCGTTTGGGGCCGTGAGTGAAACCCCGGCCGGATCTCCTTGCGGATGGAACCCGAATAGGCGATAAACCTGGATTAGAGTCTTGTGTGGTTAGTCAGGTCGTGGCCGACACCCTCGCCAGGCTTCCGCTTGAAGGTTGCCGAGATACATGACGTGTACATGGCGGTAAGTGGCGAGAGCGTGTGTGAAGAAGTACACCCCTGCAGGGTTAACATGATCTATTCGAATAGCCGGGTCCGCGGTTATGGACTTCTTGGATGCTTACATGGTACATAGACAACTTGAAGTGGATACCCTAAAATGCTCAAGACAAGTGTGAGTGCTATGGATGGCCTTCTCGTAGGGAGACGGGGATGAGTCCATAGTAGGGTATTGTGTGGTGATTAGTGGACTCGTGTACGTTGTTTCACCTCCAGAGTTTCTGGTAGTCGTAGAACAGGATAGCCACAGAGTCAAAGCTGGCTTGCTGCAACTAAACCCCACATTACCCCCTTGATACAAATGCATGTATGATAGGATCTGATGTAAGTCTTGCTGAGTACCTTTGTACTCATGTTGCTTTATTTATGTTTTTGCAGCGGAGACTTCGGTCTTACTAGTGTTCTCGTGGACTTCGACTAGTAGCTAGTACCTCAGCTACGATCTTGATCGGATGTTGTAGATAGTCAGGCTCTTCAGCCTTTTCATTTGTAGATGTCTGTACCCAGACATGTAATGCTTCCGCTTGTTGCTTGTATGCTCTGTATGATGGGTCTTGTGACCCCTGTTTGCAATAATTGCTATGACGGCTCTTCTGAGCCTTTATCTATATGAGTTGTTGAGTTGTGTTGTGATGCCATGTTGTACAGCACATACTTGCATGTTATGCGTACGTGTAATGTGTATTGCTATGTGTGGGATCTGACTATCTAGTTGTTTATTCTTAGTAGCCTCTCTTACCGGGAAATGTCTCCTAGTGCTTCCACTGAGCCCTGGTAGCTTGCTACTGCTCCGGAACACTTAGGCAGGCCGGCATGTGTCCTTCTTCGATCCTGTGTCTGTCCCTTCGGGGAAATGTCACGCGATGAATACCGGAGTCCTGCTAGCCCGCTACAGCCCGGTTCACCGGAGTCCTGTTAGCCCAGTGCTACAGCCTGGATTCACTCGCTGATGACCGACACGTTCGATGCTGGGTCATGAATGCCTGTCCCTGTAAGTTAGTGCCACTTTGGGTTTACGACTAGCCATGTCAGCCCGGGCTCTTTATCATATGGGTGCTAGCGACACCATCATATACGTGTGCCAAAATGCGCAAACGGTCCCGGGCAAAGGTAAGGCGACACCCGTGGGGATACCGTGCGTGAGGCCGCAAAGCGATATGAGGTGTTACATGCTAGATCGATGTGACATCGAGTCGGGGTCCTGACAGCGTTGGTATCAGAGCCTAACTGCCTGTAGGTTTACCAAGCCAAACTGGTCGAAGTTGAGTCTAGAAATTCTTAGTTATGTAAGGGAATTGATTGTGGGAAGGAACGTAAGGCTCTTTTTACTCCTTATACCTCATGACCTTCTGATCTGAGTCGTTCTATCTTTCCGACGGGGTTAAGGAACTAGGCTTATCTTCCGTCTATCAGGATCACGTGTTACTACTCCGTAGTTCCATAGGATTGGTTGATCAGAGTCATACCCTAGTTTTCGAGTACTTCCGGTGTAGTCTGTTTAGTACTACCTCCGAACCTTGAGTGATGATGATGAGTATGTTACCACCCCATTTTTAGTAGGATGTCTCATTCTGAGCAGTTTACTGCCGTTATGCTGCCGGAATTTTCCTAGGAGTTCGAGAGATACTAAATTCTTGTCCTACATTCTATAGTCCATAGTTGATGCTGATTCCGTCCTTGGTTCGTTTCTCAGGATGTCATCAGCTAAGCGAAGTTCCGTTGCTCATGGCCAGAATCACGGAGATGGTAGGGATGAGGATCCTCCCGACCAGCCTTCGTTGACAGAGTTCATGCTAGAGATGGAGAGGAACAAGCGTGAGTCCAACCGCTTGTTGGCACGTATCAAGGAGAACACCGCACATCAGTCCAATAAGTCTGTGACCATTCATGACTTCATTCGCTTGCACCCACCTACCTTTCATCATTCCATCGAGCCACTCGATGCCGATGACTGGCTCCGTAGCATCACTCATAAGCTGCATTCCGCGAGCGTAGCCGAAAGTGACAAGGTCACCTATGCTGCACACCACCTGGAAGGTCCTGCTAGTCTTTGGTGGCAGAACTATGAGGCTATGCTTCCAGCTGGCCAGACTTCCACCTGGAGGGATTTCGTTGAGGCTTTTCGCGAGCATCACATCCCTGAAGCCCTCATTGATCGCAAGAGAGGAGAGTTCTATAGTTTCACCCAGGGTAAGATGGCTGTTGATGCCTATAGTAGAGAGTTGAGAACCTCGCCCGTTATGCCACAGAAGAGGTGTCCACGGACGCCAAGAAGCAGGCTAGGTTCCGAAAGGGTCTCAACCCCAAGTTGCGTCGTGATCTCCACCTGCATCATTGTGATACCTTCCAAGCCCTTGTGAACAAGGCCATTAATGCAGAGACAGCTCAACTCACTTACGAGGAGTCTCGTAAGCACACTCGTGCTTTGGGATCTTCCTCCGGTTCTAGCTCTCAGAAGCGCCGGATTTGGGTTCCAAACTCCGCTCTTCCACCCAAATATGTATCGAGGCCATCTTATGTGGCACCTCATCCAGTTCAGCAGTATGCTTCACCTAGGCCTAGTGGTGGACCGCCTTCCAATGCAGGTCCACATCCTACCTCCAAGATTTGCTACAAGTGCGGAGAGCCAGGCCACATTGCCCGTATTTGCACTCAGACCAGAGTTGCTCCACCCCAGCCCGAGAAGTCTATTGTCCATGGTAAGCCATCACGTAAGATGATCAGTGCCAAGTCAGCTCCCACTGAACATGGACGTGTGCATCACGTCTCAGCTAAAGCCGCTCATGATGATCCAGATGTCGTTCTTGGTACACTCCTTGTCAACTGTCATCCGGCATTGGTTTTGTTCGATACTGGAGCGTCTCATTCCTTCATTTCTGAAAGCTATGCCCGCTTGCACGACATGTCATTTTGTGATATGCCCTCTCCACTACTTATTCAAACTCCTGGATCCAAATGGCAAACTTCTAGGATAAGTTATGGCAATGAAATCCTTGTGGACAGACTTGCATTCCTTGCTTCCTTGATATCTCTCAAGTCTTCGGATATTAACATCATCTTGGGTATGGACTGGATGACAGCTCATCATGCCAAGATTGATTGTTTCACCAGGTCTGTTCAGCTCACACACCCATCTGGCAAGATAGCCATTGTCTCCACTAGAGTTGCAAAGCGTCAGCTCTATTCCCTTAATGCCAGTCCTCTTCCAGACCTTGAAGATATCCCGGTAGTCCGTGACTTTCCGGATGTCTTTCCAGAGGAACTGCCAGGTGTTCCGCCTGACAGAGATGTAGAGTTCGTCATAGATCTTATCCCAGGAACAGCTCCAATCTCCCGGAGACCCTACAAGATGGCACCCTTAGAACTAGCCGAGCTTAAGAAACAACTTGATGAGTCCTTGCAGAAGGGTTTCATCCGTCCTAGTTCTCTCCTTGGGCTTGCCCCGTCCTCTTTGTCAAGAAGAAAGACGGTACGGACCGGATGGTCGTTGATTATCGTCCCGTTAATTTGGTCACGATAAAGAACAAGTATCCGCTCCCCAGGATCAACGACCTGTATGATCAGCTCGCTGGATCCTCAGTCTTTTCCAAGATGGATTTAAGGTTAGGCTACCATCAAATCAAGATCAGAAACGGGGACATTCCCAAGACAGCTTTTGTCACTCGTTATGGTCAATATGAGTACACCGTCATGTCCTTTGGTCTAACCAACGCCCCAGCCACATTCTCCCGCTTGATGAACTCGATCTTCATGGAGTACCTAGATAAGTTCGTCGTGGTTTACCTCGATGATATTCTTATCTACTCGAAGAACGAGGAAGAGCATGCCGAACATCTTAGACTTGTGTTAGAAAAACTCAGAGAGCACCGCCTTTATGCCAAGTTCTCCAAGTGTGAATTTTGGTTGCCAGAAGTGACCTACCTAGGCCACGTAATCTCTGGTAAGGGCATTGCTGTCAATCCCGAGAGAGTTCAGGCTGTTCTCGATTGGACTCCACCTGAGACCGTTAAACAAGTTAGGAGTTTCCTTGGTCTAGCCAGCTATTGTCGCCGCTTTGTTGAAAACTTCTCCAAAGTAGCCAAACCCCTCACGGAACTTCTCAAGAAAGATAAAAAGTTTGAGTGGTCCCCACAGTGTGAACACAGTTTTCAGGAACTGAAAAGGCGCCTGACTTCTGCTCCCATACTTGTGCCACCGGATTTCACTAAAGACTTTATTATCTACTGCGATGCCTCACGACAGGGACTAGGTAGCATTCTTATGCAGGATCGTCATGTGATTGCCTATGCATCTCGACAGTTGCATCCACATGAGGATAGTTATCCCACACATGATCTAGAGCTTGCAGCCGTAGTCTATGCACTCAAGACCTGGCGACATTACCTCCTTGGTAAACGTTGCGAGATCTACACCGATCACCAGAGTCTCAAGTATATCTTCACCCAACCAGATTTGAACCTTAGGCAAAGACGATGGTTGGAGTTGATCACAGATTATGATCTAGGGATTACCTACACCCCGGGCAAAGCCAATGTCATGGCTGATGCTCTAAGCCGTAAATCCTATTGCAACAATCTCATGTTGCAGCAAGGCCAACCACTTCTCCATGAGGAATTCTGTAAGCTTAATCTTCACATTGCTCCTCACGGATTCCTTTCTACCTTGGTGGCGAAACCTACCCTTGTGGATCTTATCATAGAAGCCCAGAAGCATGATACGGGGATTACCCGGATCAAGAGAAACATTGCCAAGGGTATTGCTGGTAGTTTCTCTATAGATGATCGAGGTGTTGTTTTCTTTGGGAACCGCCTGGTGGTCCCCAAGAAGCAACATCTTCGACAATTGATTCTTAAGGAGGCGCATGAATCTCCTCTCACAATTCATCCCGGTAGTACTAAGATGTATCAGGATCTACGCCAGAGGTTCTGGTGGACTAGGATGAAGAGAGAAATCGCTGAGTTCATTGCTAACTGTGACGTTTGTCGTCGCGTTAAGGCAGAGCATCAAAGGCCTGCTGGCACCCTTCAGCCTTTAGCTATTCCTGAGTGGAAATGGGATAAAGTTGGTATGGACTTCATTACCGGCTTTCCCAGGACCAAGAAAGGGAATAACGCTATCTTCGTAGTCGTTGATCGTCTTTCCAAAGTGGCTCACTTCCTTCCTGTTCGGGAAAGTATCACTGCTGGTCAGCTTGCTGACTTATATATTTCTCGAATAGTGTCACTTCATGGTGTTCCACTAGAGATCAATTCAGACCGTGGCAGTCTTTTCACTTCTCATTTCTGGGAGAGTTTCCAAACTGCCATGGGAACCCATCTTTCCTTCAGTACCGCTTTCCACCCTCAATCAAGTGGTCAGGTGGAACGGGTCAATCAAATTCTCGAAGACATGCTTAGAGCTTGCGTTATCTCCTTCGGTATGGATTGGGAGAAATGTCTTCCTTTCGCCGAGTTTGCTTATAACAATAGCTATCAATCCAGCCTCAAAAAAGCTCCTTTTGAGGTTCTCTATGGACGAAGATGTCGAACACCTTTGAACTGGTCAGAAACCGGTGAAAGACAATTCTTTGGACCGGATATGATCCAGGAGGCAGAAGAGCAAGTTCGCATCATTCGTGAGAATTTGAAAACAGCCCAGTCTCGTCAGAAGAGCCAGTACGGTCGTCATCATAAGGATATGACCTATGAGGTTGGCGACCAAGCTTACCTTCGGGTTACTCCTTTGAAGGGTACCCATCGTTTCGGTATCAAGGGCAAGTTGGCTCCTCGTTACATTGGTCCCTTTCGCATTCTCGCTAAACGAGGAGAGGTTGCCTACCAATTGGAACTACCTCCACATCTTTCTCGAGTTCATGATGTCTTCCACGTCTCTCAACTCAGGCGTTGCTTCTCGGATCCTATCCGCGGAGTGGACCACGAAGCGCTTGATCTCCAAGATAACCTCACATACCGAGAGTACCCGGTTCGCATTCTTGATCAAGCAGAGCGTGTCACTCGACGTCAGAACATCAAGTTTCTCAAAGTTCAGTGGTCTCATCATTCCGAGAGAGAGGCTACTTGGGAGCGAGAAGATCGTCTTCGACTGGAGTACCCCGCTTTCTTTCCGTCGACCCCTGAATCTCGGGACGAGATTTTGTCAAGTGGGGGCGAGTTGTCACATCCCTAGTCTGGTATGACCTAGACTAGCTAGTCATTTGTGCATCATGTTTAAATTTCATTTAAATTTGAAATGAGGATTGGTGGAACCCTCAGAATCATTTTTGAAAATGACCCAAATAAAAATTTCTCCAAAAGGGGTCCAAGAAAATGCTCATGTTGCTCTCTGAAAATATTGGACAGAGATAAAAATCAAAACAATATTTTTAGGAACTCATGGATATTTATTTTGGCCATTTGGATTAATTCGATAAATATTTGCATTGGAAATATATTTCTATATATATGAAATATGGTCCAAAAATTATGCCAATTATAAAGGAGCTCTGGAATAATACCATTAGCCCCCACAAAAATTGGCATAAGCAAATAAATTGATTTAGTATTTTATTAAATCAAAACAAATGTCAGAAAAAAATAGAAAAACAGAAATAAAAGAAGGAGGGGCTTACCTGGGGCTTCCCCTGTGCAGCCCAGCCGCAGCAGGCCGGCCCAGCCACCAGGTGGCCCAGCCCACCTGGCTCCCCTCCTCTGTCGTCTTCCTTCCCGACAGGGGAACGGAGTGTGCCCGGCGCGTGCGCGCGCCACCGCGCCACGCCTCCTCCCTCCCTGCCTGCCTGTCCTCCCCTCGCCGCTCTGGATTGTCCGGATCGTCGCCACGCAGCCGCCCCGGTCCTTTTCCCCTCCCTCTCGCTCTCCCTCCTCCCTGGTTCTCTCTTCCCCGAGCACACCCGAGCGCAGCCGCCGCCATCGCTCGCCGTTGCCATGGCCACCCGCCTCCCCTCGCCTCCCTGACATGCTTCCCAGCTCCGCCACGACCCCCTCTACCTCCTCGTCAAGCCACGCACCTCCGGACGCGCTCCATCGCCGACGCCGTTGTCTTCTTCACCACCGACGCTGGAGATCGACCTCGCCGCCATCGCCGTCGATTCGCCGGACGCAGGACGTCCCCGAGAACACCGGCCTGCTCTGCGAGTCCGCCGTGAGCCCCTCTTCCTTTCCCCTCACCTCTCTCTCGCGCGCGTGCCCTGTAGCCGCTGCCCCACGAGCGCCCGAAGCCGCCGTCCGCCATGACCGGCGAGCTCCGTGCCCCCGAGCACCTCCGCCTCGCGTAGATAGCTCGATGTGCTCCTGCTGCCTCGTAGCTACCGCCTGTGCCCTCCGTTCGCTCGAACGCGAGCTGCAGCCCCACGCCCGCGCTATCCCGAACTCCGGCCGCCGCCGTGAGCCTTGCTCCGGTGAGCTCCGGCGCCCCCGCAGCCCCCCACCAGCTCCCCTGGATGCGGACGACGACGGGCTACGCCCCGGTGGTCTTCGCGCGACCAAACGCCGCTTGTGGCGCAAGTCCGGCGAGTCGCCACCGCGCTAATGGTCGCCGCCGGCCAGAACTCCGGCGGGCTGACATGGCTTAGCTAATTAGTCACTAATCCCCCCACCTACTGACGCTGACGAGTGGGCCCCAGGGCTTAGTCAAAGCAAATCAGCCCAGGTTTGACTCGGGGTTAACCCCAGTGTCACTGACGTGTGGACCCCACACGTCAGGTTTGACCCTGGACAGCCGCGTTGACCCGCTGATGTAGTGATGACGTCATGCTGACGCAATTATATATTTTCTAGAATTAAATTAAATCAGGAAATTCCAGAACTTGATTTAAACTTCAAAAATTCATAGAAATTCAACCGTAGCTCAGATTGAAATAATTTATATATGAAAAATTATCAGAAAAATGCAATCTTTCCATCTGTACTAGTTTCATGCATGACAAACCAACTTATACATGCTGAATATGAGAAAACACATTATGGCATATTAAGAGACTTATTTTTGGAGTTGCATTTGAACCTTTTGTTCAAATGGACTTCATTCAATTGAATACTAGTTGCATTAGCTCAAACAGCATCACATCTACATGCCATGCTCATGCATCATATTGTTGCATATGATTGTGTTTTGATTGCCGGCACCGTTCCTTCTCGATAGGTCCTGCTCCGGAGACGTTCCAGAGTACCTGTCGGTGAAGCAGTGCCTCCCTTGTTGATTTACCAGGCAAGCAAACCCCCTTGTTCATTTCGATAAAACCCTACTCTCTCGCTCCTGCTCTCAGTTATTGCATTAGGACAACAACGATTCATCTGCTATTTTGTGCTGCGGTAGTTGAACCCATTCCTCTGCATGACCTGTCATTGCCACAGTAAATAGTTGAAACCCACTAGCATGTGTAGGAGTTGATTGAAGCCACTGATGTGTTCCTACCATGCTATGCCTGCTATTGCTTAGAGTTGTGTCAGGTCTGATTCATTGGGAATGAATTGGAGTGTTACGATATGTTCTGGTGCTGAGAATTAAGTGTGTGAACACGATTTGGTAAAGGTAGCGGTGAGAGGCCATGTAGGAGTACATGGTGGGTTGTCTCACTGGAACCGTCCTTAAGCACTGAGTTCTGTGTATGTTGTCCAATGACTCGATACTACCACACATTGGGTTCCGGTAACTCGACCCCTCTCGACTTATTAACCAACTTGATCTCTCTCCAGGAGTCGCAACTAGTTTCTGGCGTTTGTAGGTAGTGTTAGTAGTCTACCAAGTGGCACCCGGCCAGGTGGGCTTGGGACAGACTAGGCACCAGTGGCACGGTGTACCAAGCGTAGATCCATCCGGCGAGGTGGGCTTGGGAACCCTGCACACATCGTTTGGGGCCGTGAGTGAAACCCCGGCCGGATCTCCTTGCGGATGGAACCCGAATAGGCGATAAACCTGGATTAGAGTCTTGTGTGGTTAGTCAGGTCGTGGCCGACACCCTCGCCAGGCTTCCGCTTGAAGGTTGCCGAGATACATGACGTGTACATGGCGGTAAGTGGCGAGAGCGTGTGTGAAGAAGTACACCCCTGCAGGGTTAACATGATCTATTCGAATAGCCGGGTCCGCGGTTATGGACTTCTTGGATGCTTACATGGTACATAGACAACTTGAAGTGGATACCCTAAAATGCTCAAGACAAGTGTGAGTGCTATGGATGGCCTTCTCGTAGGGAGACGGGGATGAGTCCATAGTAGGGTATTGTGTGGTGATTAGTGGACTCGTGTACGTTGTTTCACCTCCAGAGTTTCTGGTAGTCGTAGAACAGGATAGCCACAGAGTCAAAGCTGGCTTGCTGCAACTAAACCCCACATTACCCCCTTGATACAAATGCATGTATGATAGGATCTGATGTAAGTCTTGCTGAGTACCTTTGTACTCATGTTGCTTTATTTATGTTTTTGCAGCGGAGACTTCGGTCTTACTAGTGTTCTCGTGGACTTCGACTAGTAGCTAGTACCTCAGCTACGATCTTGATCGGATGTTGTAGATAGTCAGGCTCTTCAGCCTTTTCATTTGTAGATGTCTGTACCCAGACATGTAATGCTTCCGCTTGTTGCTTGTATGCTCTGTATGATGGGTCTTGTGACCCCTGTTTGCAATAATTGCTATGACGGCTCTTCTGAGCCTTTATCTATATGAGTTGTTGAGTTGTGCTGTGATGCCATGTTGTACAGCACATACTTGCATGTTATGCGTACGTGTAATGTGTATTGCTATGTGTGGGATCTGACTATCTAGTTGTTTATTCTTAGTAGCCTCTCTTACCGGGAAATGTCTCCTAGTGCTTCCACTGAGCCCTGGTAGCTTGCTACTGCTCCGGAACACTTAGGCAGGCCGGCATGTGTCCTTCTTCGATCCTGTGTCTGTCCCTTCGGGGAAATGTCACGCGATGAATACCGGAGTCCTGCTAGCCCGCTACAGCCCGGTTCACCGGAGTCCTGTTAGCCCAGTGCTATAGCCTGGATTCACTCGCTGATGACCGACACGTTCGATGCTGGGTCATGAATGCCTGTCCCTGTAAGTTAGTGCCACTTTGGGTTTACGACTAGCCATGTCAGCCCGGGCTCTTTATCATATGGGTGCTAGCGACACCATCATATACGTGTGCCAAAATGCGCAAACGGTCCCGGGCAAAGGTAAGGCGACACCCGTGGGGATACCGTGCGTGAGGCCGCAAAGCGATATGAGGTGTTACATGCTAGATCGATGTGACATCGAGTCGGGGTCCTGACAGGTAGCCTTAGGAGCCATCACAGCAATTGGCCTATGGAAAACAAGAAGATCCGGTTCAATTTTAACCCGGGAGGAAACTCTTGATTAAAAGTGGCGGCTTAATGAGGGGCCTAATGATATAAGGGTGACTGTGCAACAATATTTAAGCCGCTACAAGTATCAAGTGCAATTCAAGAAATTTCCAGGTCATGAAGGACAGTCAAGGTTCTGTATCATTTATTTAAGCCGGATACCTCGACAGTTGTATTTTAGGACATTTACCATAGGAGGTTTTCCGGGTGATGAAGACAAGTTTCAAAGAGGACAGTTATTACTTTGGATCAAAATATTGCCCTGGAAAGACATTTTCCTAGACATAAAAACAAAGCAGAGAAGCTCGTATACTCGAAAAGGGGTTCTATGCAAGGGAAATGAGATCTATTCCTATGCGAGATCAATACAAATAAGCACCGCAGCAGTTCTATGTAGTTTCTACGGTCTAAACAGGGCGTTCGAGGAAAGAACTAGAGAAGGTTTGCGTCGGGCAGTGATGAACACCGACGAACTCAGCAAGAACCCAACGCAGATCTGAGAAAGGGAATGAGAAGAGCTCACGGATGCAGATGTGCCACGGGAGTTCGCCGTCGATCTCTAGTCGGAGTCAGGTCGATGCAGCGGCCTGAGTCGGTGAAGACGAGGGGTTCGGCGGTGGCAGCGGCAGAGCACAGGAGGAGGCAAGAGGAAGAGGACGACTGGGGAAGACCTAGGTCGCTCTATTTATAAGGGAAGAATGACCGAGCGGGCGCAAAAAACGAAGAGATAACATTCATTATCCAGCAGCTCTGGCGCCTCGATTCTCGGGATGGTCAGTAAATACAAAGATCCGTTGAAGATGTGACGGCATAAAAAATAAAGCTTTAAATCAAGATGACATCACAGAGATTTAACCCGAAGTTAGATGATGATGTCACGGCGGGTTAAAATCCTTTGCGCAAGATAAAAGACTGCAGGGCAGTTCATAAGGTATTTTAAGATTGACATGAACCGGTTCAAATCAATCTGGGGCCTAATGTTGGGGATATAACTATTTGTGTAAGCCGCCCAGGAGGGGCCGGGTTACGCAAAGAGGAGTCACCAGAGAGAAGCCCAAGACAAAGTATGAAGATGGCGGTTCATAGAGAGCTTAAGGCCCGCAGGCAACTTAAGGCCCGTTGTAGTAACCCGCTGTAATAATATTACTTGTATCATAAGGTAGACTTAACTAGTCACCGAGCCGGACATTGTTTATGAGCCGGCCGGGACTCTGTAAGCCGCAGGGCGTCAACCCGTGTATATAAGGGGACAACCCACTGGCGGCTTAGGGCAAGAAACAACTCATCGAGAGCCAGGCATAGCGTATCTCGCTCCCTGGTCATCGAAACATCAATACCAGCCCAACTAGACTTAGGCCTTACCTTCACCGTAAGGGGCCGAACTAGTATAAACCCTCTCGTGTCCTTTGTCCCGTTTCACCCCTTCAAGCTTCCTAGTTGCGATGGCTCCACAACTAAGTCCTTTCACGAGGACATCTGACGTGACAATTCCACGACACCAGCAGTGGCATCCGAGCCAGGTCTATGTGTAGATGTTATATGCACGAGTAGAACACAAAGAGTTGTGGGAGATAATAGGCCTACTGCTTACGACCAATGTCTTACTTTGATTCGGTGGTATTGTTGGATGAGGCGGCCCGGACCTACACTACATGACCGTGTCCATGAGACTGGTTCTACCGACGTGCTTTGCACAAAGGTGGCTGGCGGGTGTCTGTTTCTCCAACTTTAGTTGAATCGAGTTTCACTATGGTCGGTCCTTGTTGAAGGTTAAAACAACACAGTTGACGAAAAATCGTTGTGGTTTTGATGCGTAGGTAAGAATGGTTATTGCTAGAAGCCCGTAGCAGCCACGTAAAACTTGCAACAACAACGTGGAGGACGTCTAACTTGTTTTTGCAGGGCTTGCTATGATATGATATGGTCAAGGCATGATGTGATATAAATTGTTGTATGAGATGATCATGTTTTGTAACAAAGTTATCAGCAACTGGCAGGAGCCATATGGTTGTCACTTTATTATATGCAATGCAATCACCATGTAATTGTTTTACTTTATCACTAAGCGGTAGCGATAGTAGTAGTAACAATAGTTGGCGAGACGACAACGATGGTACGATGGAGATCAAGGTGTCACGCCGATGACGATAGAGATCATGACGATGCTTCGGTGATGGAGATCATGAGCACAAGATGATGATGGCCATATCATGTCACATATTTTGATTGCATGTGATGTTTATCTTTTATGCATCTTTTTTTAGTACGGTAGTAGCATTATAAGATGATCCCTTACTAAATTTCAAGGTATAAGTGTTCTCCCTGAGTATGCACCATTGCTACAGTTCGTCGTGCCGAGACACCACGTGATGATCGGGTGTAATAAGCTCTACGTTCACATACAACGGGTGCAAGCCGGTTTTGCACACACAGAACACTCGGGTTAAACTTGACGAGCCTAGCATATGCAGATATGGCCTCGGAACACTGGAGACCGAAAGGTCGAGCATGAATCATATAGTAGATGTGATCAACATAGTGATGTTCACCATTGAAAACTACTCCATATCACGTGATGATCGGACATGGTTTAGTTGATTTGGATCACGTGATCATTTAGATGACTAGAGGGATGTCTATCTAAGTGGGATTTCTTAAGTAATATGATTAATTGAACTTTAATTTATCATGAACTTAGTCGTGATAGTATTTTGCAAATTATGTTGTAGATCAATAGCTCGCATTATAGCTTCCCTATATTTTTATATGTTCCTAGAGAAAAGTAAGTTGAAAGATGATAGTAGCAATGATGTGGACTGGGTCCGTGATCTGAGGTTTATCCTCATTGCTACACAGAAGAATTATGTCCTTGATGCACCGCTAGGTGACAAAACTATTGCAGAAGCAGATGCAGACGTTATGAAGGTTTGGCTAGCTTAATATGATGACTACTTGATAGTTTAGTGCATCATGCTTTACGACTTAGAATCAGGACTTCAAAGACGTTTTGAACGTCATGGACCATATGAGATGTTCCAGGAGTTGAAGTTAATATTTCAAGAAAATACCCGAGTTGAGAGATATGAAGTCTCCAACAAGTTCTATAGCTAAAAGATGGAGGAGAATAGCTCAAGCAGTGAGCATGTGCTCAGGTTGTCTGGGTACTACAATCGCTTAAATCAAGTGGGAGTTAATCTTCTAGATAAGAGAGTGATTGACAGAGTTCTCTAGTCACCATCAGTTACTGGAACTTCGTGATGAACTATAATATGCAAGGATGACAAAAAGAAATTCCCGAGCTCTTCGTGATGCTGAAATCAACGAAGGTAGAAATCAAGGAAAAGCATCAAGTGTTGATGCTTAAACAAGACCACTAGTTTCAAGTAAAGGGCGAAGGGAAAGAATGGGAACTTCAAGAAGAATAGCAAGAAAGTTGTCACTCCCGTGAAGAAGCCCAAAGCTGGACCTAAGCCTGAAACTAAGTGCTTTTACTACAAAGGAAATGGTCACTGGAAGCGGAGTTACCCCAAATTTTTGGCAGATAAGAAGGATGGCAAAGTGAATAAAGGTATACTTGATATACACATTATTGATGTGTACCTTACTAGTGCTTGTAGTAATCCCTGGGTGTTTGATACTTGTTCGGTTGCTAAGATTAGTAACTCGAAGCAGGAGTTGCTGAATAAATAGAGACTAGTTGAGGATGAAGTAACGATGTGTGTTGGAAGTGGTTCCAAGATTGATATGATCATCATCGAGCACTCCCTATACTTTCGGGATTAGTGTAGAACCTAAATAAATGTTATTTGGTGTTTGCATTGAGCATGAATATAATTAGATCATGTTAATTTCAATACGGTTATTCATTAAAGAAAGAGAATAATTGTTATTCTGTTTACATGAATAAAACCTTCTATGGTCATACACCCAATGTTGATGGTTTATTCAATCTCGATCGTGGTAATACACATATTCATAGTATTGATGCCAAAAGATGCAAAGTTAATAATGATAGTGTAACTTATCTGTGGCACTGTCGTTTGGGTCATATTGGTGTAAAGCGCATAAAGAAACTCCATAAAGATGGACTTTTGGAATCACTTGATTATGAATGATTTGATGCTTGTGAACCGTGCCTTATGGGCAAGATGACTAAAACTCCGTTCTCCGGAACAATGGAACGAGCTAGGGACTTATTGGAAATAATACATACCGATGTATGCGGTCCAATGAGTGTTGATGCTTGTGGCGGGTATCATTATTTTCTGACCTTCACAGATGATTTGAGCAGATATGGGTATATCTACTTTATGAAACACAAGTCTAAAACATTTGAAAAGTTCAAAGAATTTCAGAGTGAAGTGGATAATCATCGTAGCAAGAAAATAAAGTTTCTACGATCTGATCGTGGAGGAGAATATTTGAGTTACGAGTTTGGCCTTTATTTAAAACAATGTGGAATAGTTTCACAGCTCACGCCACCTAGAACACCACAACATAATGGTGTGTCCGAACATCGTAACCGCACTTTATTGGATATGGTGCGATCTATGATGTCTCTTAACGATTTACCACTGTCATTTTGGGGTTATGCATTAGAGACAGCTGCATTCATGTTAAATAGGGCACCATCAAAATCCGTTGAGACGATGCCTGATGAACTGTGGTTGGGCAAGAAACCGAAGTTGTCATTTCTTAAAGTTTGGGGCTGTGATGCTTATGCGAAAAAGCTTCAACCTGATAAGCTCAAACCCAAATCGAAGAAGTGCATCTTCATAGGATACCCAAAGGAAATTGTTGGGTACACCTTCTATCACAGATCCAAAGGCAAGATATTCGTTGCTAAGAATGGATCCTTTCTAGAGAAGGAGTTTCTCTCGAAAGAAGTGAGTGGGAGGAAAGTAGAACTTGATGAAGTAATTGTACCTTCTCCCGAATTGGAAAGTAGTTCATCATAGAAATCAGTTCTAGTGATTCCTACACCAATTAGTGAGGAAGCTAATGATGATGATCATGAAACTTCAGATCAAGTTATTACTGAACCTCGTAGGACCAGAGTACAATCCGCACCAGAGTAGTACGGTAATCCTATTCTGGAAGTCATGTTATTAGACCATGATGAACCTACGAACTATGAGGAAGCGATGATGAGCCCAGATTCCACGAAATGGCTTGAGGCCATGAAATCTGAGATGGGATCTGAGGGAGTCCCGGACTAGGGGGTGTCCGGATAGCCGAACTATCATCATCGGCCGGACTCCAAGACTATGAAGATACAAGATTGAAGACTTCGTCCCATGTCCGGATGGGACTTTCCTTGGCGTGGAAGGCAAGCTTGGCGATACGGATATGTAGATCTCCTACCTTTGTAACCGACTCTGTGTAACCCTAGCCCTCTCCGGTGTCTATATAAACCGGATGGCCTTAGTCCATAGGACGAACAACAATCATACCATAGGCTAGCTTCTAGGGTTTAGCCTCCTTGATCTCGTGGTAGATCTACTCTTGTAACCCACATCATCAATATTAATCAAGCAGGACGTAGGGTTTTACCTCCATCAAGAGGGCCCGAAGCTGGGTAAAAACATCGTGTCCCTCGTCTCCTGTTACCATCCGCCTAGACGCACAGATCGGGACCCCCTACCCGAGATCCGCCGGTTTTGACACCGACATTGGTGCTTTCATTGAGAGTTCCTCTGTGCCGTCACCATCAGGAAGGATGCCTTTTCCCGTCTTCAAAGACGGCGCCGTCGTCAAGGGAGCTCTGGCCGCCGGCCAGACTATCCGGCTAGGTGGTTTTCTTATGACCGCCTGTTCGGCCACCGCTCCGACGATGACCTCTCAGGTCATCAAAAGCGATCTTCACATCAGCTCGGAATTCGCCGAGCAGTTAGATCCGATTGAGCTATCCTCTGTAAACGAGCTCTTGGATCGCATCGCCGCCCTGGGAGTCTCTACAGACTACGATCAGATTGGGCCTAAAACCGATCTGAGAGAGATTAACTCTCCTCAGGCTACCCACCACGTTGTCGTGGTAGAGGAACAATGCGGCAACCCTTCTTCTATGTTGAAAACCAACTATGTCCAGATTCCCGATCCCTCCAAGCCGGATTCCCGCGGAGGGACGGACGCTAATCAAATACTGAACTTAGAGTCAGGCATCGGACTAGATTCGTTGGAAAGCATCCAGCAAGTCAAGCTTCCAAATCCGGAAATTTCTTGGCCTTTGAGCCTCAGATCGGGTGGGGTTCCGAACTTGATTCCACCCGCCCACCCAAACATAAGCGACCTATCTCGAATACGGCAAGAGCCCGATGAAACAGTACATCATTACTGGGCCAGATTCCTCCTAGTTATGAACAAGATAAAGGACTGCTGCGAAGAAAGCGCGATTTCAATTTTTTGCAACAATTGCACGGACAAGGGAATCATGAACGCCATAAGTCGTCGCAAAGTTACATGCTTCATCGACCTAGCGACCATCGTACAAAAATACTACGCGGTGGAGAGTGCCAGGAACACCGAAACTGGGTTTTGGGACAATCCGGCCTTGACTACAACCCTAGTCCGAAGTAAAAGGGTGCACCATACTCAAGCACCTGGGTTAAAAACCAAAAGGCAAAAAAAACCCTAAAGGGCATGGAACTGTACTGGAGGGCTGGCTCAATGGACCCTGCAAAATCCACAGTACGGAGGGCGCCACTCCAACACACAGCCTTCGAGCATGTTGGATACTACGGCAGGTGGCCAAAAGTGGCGAAGGCTTTTTAGCCCCGGGCAAACAGCCCAGCAGTACCAGTACGGTATTAACAGTCTTCGAGACTTTCGCATCAAATAACATGCGAAAACGAACAATCCGTGGCCTCGCCGAAGTCTACCAAGTAGCAACAGCAAATCCATGGAGTGACACGGCTATCACCTTCAACGCCGGCAACGAAGCTAAATTCCGAATAGCTAGAGCACCAGCCGCATTGGTCCTCAGTCCGATAGTGGACGGCTTTCGCCTTACCAAGGTACCCATGGATGGCGGCAGCGGATTAAACCTCATCTACGAGGAAACCCTTCAAAAAATGGATATTGACTGGAGCCGCATCGAGCGAAGCAGCACAACCTTCAGAGGGATAATCCCTAGTAGAGAAGTACGCTGCACAGGAAAAATCACACTAGATGTGTTCGGCTCACCGGCCAATTACAGGTCCGAGGAGGTCACGTTCCAAGTGGCCCCATTCGGCAGCGGATATCACGCTTTGTTAGGGCGAGAGGCATTCACAATCTTCCAAGCTATACCCCACTACGGGTACATGAAGCTCAAAATGCCCGGACCCAATGGGATAATCACTCTTGCCAGTGATCCAGATACAGCACTCCGCGCTGAAAATAAGACAGCCGCACTGGCCCTAGAGGCATCGTCCGAAGCCCTAGCGGCAGAGGAACTAACTACGCTGCGCTCCACGGTGGATAGGGACGATGTGATACTCAATAAAAGGTCCAAGTCCACCTCTTTTAAACCAGCAGACATGTTAGCGCGCATCGGTTCGAAACGAGACGACGTCCCTCCAAACATCTTCCTGGAACGGCTCTTTAAGCCATCCGTGTTATGGGAAGAGGAGTCCGGAAATAACAATCCGGAGCCAGCTGCATCACCTAACTCAGACCATTCTGACACAATCGGCGGCTCAGCCATTGAAATAACACCTTCAGCTCACGAAATAATGGCAGTAATTGCCCCATGGACAGAACCATTCCTAGCCTACTTAATTCGGCAGGAACTTCCCGAAGACCAAAATGAGGCCCGCTGCATAGTTCGGCGATCTAAAGCCTACAAGGTCCATGAGGGAGAACTTTATAAGAAAAGCACAAGCGGAGTCCTTCAAAGGTGTATCTCCGAAGAGGAGGGGCCGAATCTCCTGGCTGAAATTCACGCCAGACTCGGCGGGCACCACGCTGCAGCCCGGGACCTTGTAGGCAAGGCCTTCCGTACAGGATTTTATTGGTCGACAGCCCGGGCAGATGCTCAGGACTTAGTCCAACGATGCATCGGTTGCCAGCTCTTTGCTAATCAGAGTCACATGCCACCCACCGCCCTCAAAACCGTACCCATTACCTGGCCATTCGCGGTCTGGGGGCTTGACATGGTTGGACCCCTTAAAGGGGGAACCCACAAGCACAAATACTTATTGGTCATGGTGGACAAATTCACCAAATGGATTGAGGCCAAGCCGGTTAAAACGGCAGAATCCGGACCGGTGATAGACTTCATATCTGGGGTAGTACACCGTTTCTACGTCCCCCACAGCATCATCACTAATAACGGCACGAACTTCACGGACGACGAGGTTAAACTCTGGTGCAAAAACATGGGCATCAAGCTCGATTACGCTTCAGTCTATCACCCACAAACTAACGGTCAAGTCGAGCAAGCAAATGGTCTAATCATGAGCGGCATCAAACCCAGACTAGTGCGGTCCCTCAAGGAATCTAACACGCACTGGGTAGAGGAGCTCGACTCCGTACTCTGGGGACCGCGGACCACGCCAAACCGAACTACTGGATTCACACCATTTTTCATGGTATACGGCGCAGAGGCAGTTCTGCCCTGCGATATAATTCATGACTCACCTCGAGTGCGCATGTACGAAGAAAGAGAAGCCGAGTTGGATCGGCAGGACAGTTTGAACGCCTTAGAGGAGGAGCGGGACGTGGCAAAGGCTCGTTCCGCATTTTATCAGCAGCAGGCTCGAAGATATCAAAGCAGAGAAGTATGGGCCAAAACTTACAATGTCGGCGAACTCGTTCTACGCCTGCCGGACAAGAAAAAGGACAAACTTAAGCCCAACTGGGAAGGTCCCTTCATCATCGACCAAGTCCTGACTGGCGGAGCATACCGTCTACGTAAAGCATCTGACAACCGACTCGAGCCGAACCCATGGAACGCAGCCCGTCTCCAAAGATTCTACGCCTAAACACCAGACTCAGAGTTCGTCTCACTCCCCCGGCCGCCTTTTTATATTTTTTACTGTCTCTTGTCCCCCTCCTTCTTCCCACCTTTTTTTTCTCAATACCTTTTATAGGCTGATTTGCACTTTGTTCGCACACACTTGATGTGCTCCTAGCACTCATTATACCTGGGGGCTTCTTTACCAGAAGCTTATTAATATGGGCTTCACGCCCAATACATGTGTCATACTTCCGCATGTACCTTTTATTCACCATTATATGCATCGATATGACTTAAGTTTTGGCCAAGCTGGGTTTCCTGGCTCCTGTGCTTACCCCTACGTTCCCGATTGTTCGGCTAGGAGGTAAAGGGAGCACCTCTGCGATTGTTACTGCCGGGTCAGCCGGATGTGTACCTCAGACTGGGTGAAGCCGAAAGCTAGCGTTCTTAAGAGAATATTCGGTCGGTGACCTAAAAGATGATTTATTACTTACTTATTTATCTGCCCCCAGATGCTTTTTCTGCTATTTCGCAGTCCGGCATTGCACCTTAGGGCATGCCTCCCAGGGAAAGGAACCCTTAACGGAACTATTCTCCCTGGAAGATGTTTCTTACTAACCATGTAATATAACATAACTAGTTGGGCACTTGTCTGATAAAGCAATTATGACCCCGACGCCTTGTCTCCATGCATGCCCCGGTTCTTTTATAACCGTAAGGGTATTCGGACACACTCGGGACTGTTGGGTCCCGAGGTTGAAGCGAAACGGTCCGCAAAGACAAACGATCTACAATCCGGCTAGAAGGCATCTTACATGTCATTTCAAATTACATCGTCAAACCGACTGATTGTACTCCTCCTCAATCCCATCTAACAGGCTGTCTAATTTACAGTCCTGTTGGGAATATTTCGCGACCAGTTCTACTTGGCCGTACATCATGCTCACAGGGATCTCCTTCCCATCAGGCCCCGCAGGTCCGACCTCGGCCATGTGGTTTGGGTCAGCCTTCGGGTAGCGCATCTTCACCATGGCCCAGGCCTCCCTGGCGCCCTGAGGGCAGGCCGATATCTTCCACAAACGGAGGCGTCGCTGTGCTCCCTGAAGCTTCTCAGCAAGCTCACCAAGGCCCTCGGGTAGGGAGACGGATGGCCATAAAGCCTGAACGACGCCACTCATCGCCTGCCGAACACGCTCGAACAATTACGCCAGCTCGGGAAGTTGGTCACCTATTGACCCAGGCATTTCCTCCGCAGGGTGAACTGTGAGCACACCTAAAGACATATTTCTGTCAATCGACTTCCTCACCGAATTCTTCTTTTCAAAGGAATTTGCTCAAGCACTTACTATAAATGCCGCAACGAAGCCGCTGGTTCTCCTTCAAGGAGCCAGACAGCTAGGCCCGAACACCTTTCAGCTCTTCTCCTAGCTGGGTGTGGGCATCTTGGAGCTTGTTTCTCTCCTGCTGCACCTTCATAAGCACCCTCTCGCCGGCCTTTAGCTGATGCAGTAGCTATTGCTTGTCCGGATCTAGTCCGGCGCCCTCTGCAATATTATTGTCAGATTTACGCTGCACTTTGTTAATTAATTATCTTTTCAAAGTACGTCTTACCAGCGGGGGTCTCTATGGCTCCCCCTGTGGCGGCCAGTGTGGCTTCAAGTTGGGCCTTGCACTCTTGGAGCTCCTGGGACATATGGGTATTCTTGTCCGTAAGATCCTGCATAGAAATTGATCCTTAAATCAGTTATTTTAACTATTTTAAGTCTCGGGGGCTACTGGCATATATAACTATTAAAATTACTTACACGTATGTCTTTCACATACTGCTCCGCGGCTCTGGTTAACCCATCTTGAGCGGCACGGAGGTGCGCGTTTCCCGCATCAAAGGCATTTAACGCCTCTGGGGAGAAACACGTGGCACGAAGAACTGTCCGGCGACGCCTGTGATTCATGGAGCTCTCCACCTCAGACCGGGTGGCGGACAGCCTGTCGGCATCCTCCGTCGGAGGAGCGTCCGGCTCATGCCTTGTATTCGCCTCCCCTCCCGGGCCATGTGTTGGAGCATGGCTGGCGGAGGCTTGATTGGCAACCTCTCCGGACACTGTCCGGCGAGCGCTCTTTCTCGAAAAGTTATGAGCATTAATATACCTCCTGGGAATCCTTCCCTTAAAAATAGCGGTGCTCCATACCGTTGCGGCGACGTTTCAGTTCGCGTCGCACTCCTCTTTCTCCTGCTGGGCCGGACTGGCCCTTGTTGGCCGGTCACCGCGGGCTCGACTTCCTGCCGTAAAGGCGCCTCCTGTCAAACACCGTTGGTGCATGGTGGTCAGAACTAAGCATTAAAGAAGTAACGGCGCCAGGACTTCGGTCGTACTCACCGGGGAAGCCGGAGACAAACCGGGGTAGTCAGCCATAATGGCGACTAAAGCATTATCTATGCTGAGCTGGTGGTACACCCCGTCGATCAGTTCCACCGCTAAGTCCGGATCCTCTTCGGAGGCCGGATCAAGGGACCTTTCTGGGTCTTCGGGTTGTGGGGCTGGGCTTTTTATGCCCTCCACATCCCGACGCAGTTCCTGTGTCAAAATCATACAATAAGACAGTTGCCTTTAAAGGCACGGATCGGATATGCATGCGACCGCTTACCCAGCTCCGAGGGTTGTTCATGGAAAATCCGTTCAGAGGATTCGTGCAGAGGAAGTCCTCCTTCTCCCCCTTGTACATGCCGGACAGGATCTTCACCAGATCCTCGGCCGAGCCAGGTCCCTTGCGGCCGTGACGGGTGGCGTCGTCGTCTCCGTTGAAGTCCCACATAGGGTGACCCATGTATTGGAGCGGCTGCACCCCACGCATAATGCATGTGGCCATGACTCCGATCATGGTTAAACCGAAATGGGCTAGCAGCCGTATCCGGCCCATCAAGTAATGGACGCTCCTATCATCTTCTCGTTGAGGGCTCCGTGGGTGCCAACTTAGGCGTTTCTTCAGAGGAGCGTTGCTGAACTCCGGAAGGCCGATCCGGACTAGATCCGGCAGCGGAGCGTCCTCCATATAAAACCACTCCGAAGGTCAGTCTTCGGACGCCTTCTTCGGGGTCCCGGACAGGTATCCGGTCCCGGCGATGCGCCATATTTCGGCTCCGCCCACTTGATATATCGACCCCTCGTGAGAGCGGGGTAGGAGGCAAAACAGCCTCTTCCACAGCGCAAAATGGGGCTCAATGCCCAAGAACAGCTCACACAGAGCTACGAAGCCCGCGATGTGCAAAACGGAGGCAGGTGTAAGGTCATGAAGCTGGAGTCCGTAGAACTCCAGGAACCCCCGGAGAAACGGATGTATAGGAAATCCGAGTCCCCTTATTAAGTAGGAGACGAAGCACACCCGCTCTCCTTTGGAGGGATTGGGGGCGCTCTTCGCCTGCTTCCCACCTTTGTAGGTGGCCAGTCCGGCTCGAACCGGAACCATGAAGGCCGGGGGAAGATATCCCTCTGCTTGGAGCGTCACTAACTCACTGTGCGGGACTGAGCATCTCCTCCAATCTCCTGGCTTAGGGCTGGGAGCGCGAGAAGAGGAGCCGCATCGACTGTCCATGTTGGAATGGGTTTGGTGTCAGATGCGCCTCGATGAGTACTTGCGGAAGGAGGAGGATGTGATTTGGATCTGGATCCTCGCCTCTCTTATAGGCAGCTTATTTGCGCAGTTAAGGGGTAAAACATAAAAATACCCTGGCTTTTCGCATTCGTGCGACGCGTGGAAGAAGACCATTATTGGACGCGGAAGCCAAGGAGCGCAGCATTTATGAAGTAACCGGACACTATCCGGCAAACGCATGGAGCATGAAGAAGAACCCGCCTTGCAAACACCGAAGACAACATACGCGCTGGATTTGTCGTTATTGAAGCCTGGTTCGGGGGCTACTGAGGGAGTCCCGGACTAGGGGGTGTCCGGATAGCCGAACTATCATCATCGGCCGGACTCCAAGACTATGAAGATACAAGATTGAAGACTTCGTCCCGTGTCCGGATGGGACTTTCATTGGCGTGGAAGGCAAGCTTGGCGATACGGATATGTAGATCTCCTACCTTTGTAACCGACTATGTGTAACCCTAGCCCTCTCCGGTGTCTATATAAACCGGATGGCCTTAGTCCATAGGACGAACAACAATCATACCATAGGCTAGCTTCTAGGGTTTAGCCTCCTTGATCTCGTGGTAGATCTACTCTTGTAACCCACATCATCAATATTAATCAAGCAGGACGTAGGGTTTTACCTCCATCAAGAGGGCTCGAACCTGGGTAAAAACATCGTGTCCCTCGTCTCCTGTTACCATCCGCCTAGACGCACAAATCAGGACCCCCTACCCGAGATCCGCCGGTTTTGACACCGATAGGATCCATGTATGGGAACAAAGTGAGGACTTTGGTGGACTTGCTCGATGATCAGCAAGCCATAGAAAATAAATGGATCTTCAAGAGGAAGACGGACACTGATAGTAGTGGTACTATCTACAAAGCTCGACTTGTCATAAAAGGTTTTCGACAAGTTCAAGGTGTTGACTACAATGAGATTTTGTCAATTGTAGCGATGCGTAAATCCGTCCGAATCATGTTAGCAGTTGCCCTATTTTATGAAATCAGGCAGATGGATGTCAAAACTACATTCTTGAATGGATTTCTGGAAGAATAGTTGTATATGATGCAACCAGGAGGTTTTGTCGATCCAAAGGGTCCTAACAAAGTGTGCAAACTCCAGCGATCCATTTATGGACTGGTGCAAGGCTCTTGGAGTTGGAATGAACGTTTTGACAGTGTGATCAAAGCATATGGTTTTATACAGACTTGCGGTGAAGCCTGTATTTATAAGAAAGTGAGTGGGAGCTCTGTAGCATTTCTAATATTATATGTGGATGACATATTGTTGATTGGAAATAAAACAGAATTTCTGGATAGCATAAAGGGATACTTGAATAAGATTTTTTCAATGAAAGACCTCGGTGAAGCTGCTTACATATTGGGCATTAAGATCTATAGATAGATCAAGAAGCTTGATAAGATTTTTCAATGAGTAAATACCTTGACAAGTTTTTGAAAGAGTTCAAAATGGATCAGTCAAAGAAGGAGTTCTTCTTTGTATTACAAGGTGTGAAGTTGAGTAAGACTCCAAGGTCCACCATGGCATAAGATAGAAAGAGAATGAAAGTCATTCCCTATGCCACACTCATAGGTTCTATAAAGTATGTTGTGCTGTGTACCAGACCTATTGTGTACCTTGCCATGAGTTTGGCAAGGGGGTACAATAGTGATCTAAGAGTAGATCACTGGACAACGGTCAAAATTATCCTTAGGGAGGACTAAGGAAATGTCTCTCGATGATGGGGGTGATAAAGAGTTTGTCGTAAAGAGTTACGTTGATGCATGCTTTTACACCAATCCAGATGACTCTAAGTCTCAATCTGGATACATATTGAAAGTGGGAGCAATTAGCTAGAGTAGCTCTATGCAGAGCATTGTAGATATAGAATATTTGCAAAATACATACGGCTCTGAATGTGACAGACCCGTTGACTAAATTTTTCTCACAAGCAAAACATAATCACACCTTAGTACTCTTTGGGTGTTAATCACATAGCAATGTGAACTAGATTATGGACTCTAGTAAACCCTTTGCTTGTTGGTTACATGGCAATGTGAACTATGGGTGTTAATCACATACAGATGTGAACTATTAATGTTAAATCACATGGCGGTGTGAACTAGATTATTGACTCTAGTGCAAGTGGGAGACTGAAGGAAATATGCCCTAGAGGCAATAATAAAGTTATTATTTATTTCCTTATTTCATGATAAATGTTTATTATTCATGCAAGAATGTATTAACCAGAAACTTAGTACATGTGTGAATACATAGACAAAACATATAGTCCCTAGTATGCCTCTACTTGACTAGCTCGTTAATCAAAGATGGTTATGTTTCCTAACCATAGACATGTGTTGTCATTTGATGAACGGGATCACATCATTAGGAGAATTATGATGGACATGACCCATCCATTAGCTTAGCATTATAATCGTGACAGTTTCATTGCTACTGCTTTCTTCATGACTTATACAAGTTCCTCAGACTGTGAGATTATGCAAATCCTGAATACCAGAGGAATACTTTGTGTGCTACCAAACGTCGCAACATAAAAGGGTGATTATAAAGGTGCTCTACAGGTGTCTCCGAAGGTGTTTGTTGGGTTGGCATAGATCGAGATTAGGATTTTTCACTCCGTGTTTCGGAGAGGTATCTCGGGGCCCTCTCGGTAATGCTCATCACTATAAGCCTTGCAAGCAATGTGGCTAATGAGTTAGTTGCGGGATAAAGCATTACGGAACGAGTAAAGGGACTTTCCGATAACGAGATTGAACTAGGTATGATGATACCGAAGATCGAATCTCGATCAAGTAACATACCGATGACAAAGGGAACAACGTATGTTGTTATCCGGTTTGACCGATAAAGATCTTCGTAGAATATGTAGGAACCAATATGAGCTTCCATGTTCTACTATTGGTTATTAACCGGAGATGTGTCTCGGTCATGTCTACATAGTTCTCGAACCGGTAGTGTCCGCACGCTTAACGTTCGATGACGATTGGTATTATGAGTTTATGTGATATGATGTACCGAAGGTTGTTCGGAGTCCCGGATATGATCACAGACATGACGAAGAGTCTTGAAATGGTCGAGACATAAAGATTGATATATTGGATGACTATATTCGGACACCGGAAGTGTTCCAAAGAAGTTTCGGATAAAACCGGAGTACCGGGGGTTACCGGACCCCCCCCCCCCTCGGGAAGGTATTGGGCCTCATGGTCCTTAGTGGAGAAGAGAGAGGGCCAGCCAGGAGGTGGCACGTGCCCCCCTTGCCCTAATCCAAATTGGACAAGGGGAGGGGCGGCACCCTCCTCCTTCCTTCTCTCCTCCTCCTCCTTCCCCCTTCTCCTTGTTGGAATAGGAAAGGGGGGGCCAAAACCTACTTGGAGTAGGATTGCCCCCCCCCCTGGCGCGCCTCCTCCCCTGGTCGGCCTCCTCCTCCCTCCCTCCTTTATATATGGGGGAGGGGGCACCCCAGAGATACACAAGTTGATCAAGTTGATCTTTTAGCCGTGTGCGGTGCCCCCCTCCACAGGTTTCCACCTCGGTCATATCGTCGTAGTGCTTAGGCGAAGCCTTGCGCCGGTACCTTCGTCATCACCGTCATCACGCCGTTGTGCTGACGGAACTCTCCCTCGGCCTCAGCTGGATCTAGAGTTCGAGGGACGTCACCGAGCTGAACGTGCGTAGATCACGGAGGTGCCGTGCATTTGGTACTTGATCGACTGGATCGTGAAGACGTTCGACTACATCAACCGCGTTACATAACGCTTCCGCTTTTGGTCTACGAGGGTACGTGGACACACTCTCCCCCCGTTGATATGCATCACCTAGATAGATCTTGCGTGATCGTAGGAATTTTTTTTAGATTACTATGTTGTGATGCCCCCGATTCAATCGTACACTAATCATGCACGCAAACGTGTACGATCAAGATCAGGGACTCACAGGAAGATATCACAACACAACTCTAAAACATAAATAAGTCATACAAGCATCATAATACAAGCCAAGGGCCTCGAGGGCTCGAATAAAAGTGCTCGACATAGACGAATCAGCGGAAGCAACAATATCTGAGTACAGACATAAGTAAACAAGTTGCCATAAGATGGCTAGCACAAACTGGGATACAGATCAAAAGAGGCGCAGGCCTCCTGCCTGGGATCCTCCTAACTACTCCTGGTCGTCGTCAGCGGCCTGCACGTAGTAGTAGGCACCTCCAGAGTAGTACTCATTGTCGACGGTGGCGTCTGGATCCTGGGCTCCAACGTCTGGTTGCAGCATCCAAGAAGAAGAGGAAAACAGGGGAAAGAGGGAGCAAAGCAACCGTGAGTACTCATCCAAAGTACTCGCAAGCAAGGAGCTACACTACATATGCATGGGTATATGTGTAAGGAGGCAATATGAGTGGACTGAACTGCAGAATGCCAGAATAAGAGGGGGATAGCTAGTCCTATCGAAGACTACGCTTCTGACAGCCTCCGTCTTGCAGCATGTAGAAGAGAGTAGAATGAAGTCCTCCAAGTAGCATCGCATAGCATAATCCTACCCGGCGATCCTCCCCTCGTCGCCCTGTGGAAAAGCGATCACCGGGTTGTCTGTGGAACTTGTCTGGGTGTGTTTTATTAAGTGTCCGGTTCTAGTTGTCATAAGGTCAAGGTACAACTCCGGGTCGTCCTTTTACCGAGGGACACGGCTATTCGAATAGATTAACTTCCCTGCAGGGGTGCACCACATAACCCAACACGCTTGATCCCATTTGGCTGGACACACTTTCCTGGGTCATGCCCGGCCTCGGAAGATCAACACGTCTCAGCCCCACCTAGGCACAACAGAGAGGTCAGCACGTCGGTCTAAATCCTATGCGCACAAGGGTCTGGGCCCATCGCCCATTGCACACATGCACGTTGCGAATGCGGCTGGAAGCATAACTAGCCCCATTAATACAAGAGCAGGCTTAGGTTCCAATCCGGCGCGCGCCGCTCAGTCGCTGACGTCACAAAGGCTTCGGCTGATACCACGACGTCGAGTGCCCATATCTTTCCCGCGTAGTTGGTTAGTGCGTATAGGCCAGTGGCTAGAATTAGATCAAATACCAAGATCTCGTTAAGCGTGTTATTATGAAGCAACCTGTGAACGCTGACCAGGGCCAGGCCCACCTCTCTCCTAGGTGGCCTCAACCTGCCCTGTCGCTCCGCCACAAAGATCCACACAGAGGGCCATCGGGAAAGTATGTCCTTTTAGCCCCCAATTTGTGAATCAACCGCGGGTACTCAACGAGCCAACCCGACTTTAGTCACCATCTGTATAGTATGTATGTATAGTATATACCCATGATCACCTCCCAAGTGATCACGGCCCGATAGTATAGCAAGGCAGACTGAGAAGAATGTAGGGCCAGAAATGATAAATTAGCATCCTATACTAAGTATTTAGGATTACAGGTAAGGTATCAACAGATGTAGCAACAATGTCAGGCTATGCATCAGAATAGGATAACAGAAAGCAATAACATGCTACACTACTCTAAGGCAAGCAGTATAGAGGAGAATAGGCGATATCTGGTGATCAAGGGGGGGGCTTGCCTGGTTGCTCTGGCAAGGAGGGGTCGTCAACTCCGTAGTCGAACTGGGCAGCAGCAGCATCGGTCTCGTAGTCTACCGGAGAGAAGAGAGGGAAGAAACAATGAATACAATGCAAAACAGATGCATAACGATGCATAACATGACAAGTAATGGTGCCAAGTGTGCCCTAACGCAGTAGGAGGTGATACCGGTGAAGAGGGGAAACATCGGGGAAAGTATCCCCGGAGTTTCGCGTTTACAGACAAATGAACCGGAGGAGGAAAGTTGCATGTTTGATATATTAGGGATGTGTGGAGGACGAACGGGCTGCGTGTCCGGATTTGTCTCGTCGTTCTGAGCAACTTTCATGTAGAAAGTATTTTCATCCGAGTTACGGATTATTTTATATGATTTTCTAAAGTTTTAATCATTTTCTGATTTTAATTATTTATTTAAATCCAACATTATCTAGAATAGTGCATGATGACGCAGGCATGACATCATAGTGATGTCAGCAGGTCAACTGGTCGGTTGACTAGTCAAACCAGACAGGTGGGTCCAGTGGGACCCACATGTCATTGTCAGGGGCACTAACAGGGGTTTAGACTAACTAAATGGGTTAATTAGTGGGTGGGTCCCAACAGCCAGTGACTATTTAGTTAACTAAATTAATTAAGGAAATAATTAGCACTTTATTTATTTACAAAAATGTTTTAAACGACGCGGCCCCGCATGTCAGTGGCATTAGCTGCCACATCAGCGCAGTTGACTTCAATCCACATGGCTAGTTGGGGCCCCTAGGCCCACAGGCAGTGATCCAGGGGGTGGGCCCCGGTGTGCCAGCTCAGCGGAGCCGCCGGAGTAGCTCTGGCGAGCTCGCACGCAGCGGTCGAACGTCGGCGAGCGTCGGGTTTCGCCTATGGGGCACCAAATCGGGCGCGGCTAGGCTCTCTAGAACGGCCTCTTCGCGCCGCGTCTAATGGAGGGGAGCACGGCGGCGGGGGTGGCCAGAATGGTCGCCGGCGACGAGCGCGGCGGATGGCAGTTCGGGCGCGGACGGGGATCGTGCTATGGGCCGTTCGAATGAGGCGGGTTTGGGACCGAATAGACGAGTGCGTCGAGGCGCATCGAATGGTGGAGGGGGCTTGGCCGGAAACAGCCGGAGACAGCGGTGGCGTGCGACGGAGCGGACGCCGGAGTTCGGGCATTAGTGAATCCAGCGCTAGGGGGCACGGGAAGGCGTGTGCGTGTGCGCGTTAGGTTCCTGGAAGCGCCAGGAACACGATGTCGTGCTCAGGCGAGCATGTCGGAGAGCATGGCCACGGCGGCGAGGCGATCCGCGGCGACGGGCTCACGGCAACGGCGACGAGGTAGCTACGGCACGCGAGAGAGAGAGGAGGCGGTAGGGGCTCACCGAGCGGCACACACGGTGGCCCTTGGGGGTTTAGCAGCAGCAGGGGCTTCGCCGGAGTTGGTGAAGAGCGGCAGCGAAGCTCGTCGGAGCAGAGGAGGAAGACGGCAGCATCGTGTGCGTTGTGGTGGCTCCAGTCTCCAACGGGTTGCACCAGTCGAAGCAGCGGACGACGGCGGCCCTTGCAGACACAGTGGGGTGGCGAGGTGGGCATTGTGGTCATGGCTAGGCCGGAGCCATGGCGGCGGTGGCGCTTAGATGCGAAGGGGAAGGAGATACGGCGAGGTGGATCTGAGGGGAGAGGGAGGCGCAGGGACCGAGAGGGCGAGCGGGGTGAGTGGGAGAGGGGATCAAGGAGGCGGGGGGGTGGCGATCTTATCCCCTCCCGGCGTCGGTGCCGGCGAGGCGGTCGGGCGGGGACGCGCCCCTGTTCCGACCCTGGTCGGGGGAACAGGGAAGGGGAGAGAGCGACCAGGGGAACGGGCTGGTTCGGCCGGTTGGGCCAGGTGGGTGGGCCTGGCTGTGAGCTGGGCCGTCTGGTCCAGGGGGGGTCTTTTCCTTTTGTTCTTTTTCTTTTTTTCTTTTCTGTTTTATATCACTTAAAAATATTTATGCACTTTCTAAAAACATGTCTTCTCCACAACAATTGCCAGTGCAATATTTGGCACCCACCGAACTTTTTCGTTTTGATGTTTGAAAACTTCTTTTTTTGTCATATTTTGAATTTGATTTTTGGACCGGTTTTGAACTAACGCAAGATTAGCAACAGTAACGAAGGTGAGGTGGCATCATTAGCAGAGTTTCACTGTAGCTTAATTATCTGGGCATTACAAATCTCCTCCACTACAAGAAATCTCGTCCCGAGATTTAGGAGGTAGAAGGAAACAACGCGGGGTATTCATCACGCAGGCGATCCTCGCATTCCCAAGTGGCTTCATCTTCAGAATGGTGCGACCACCGGACTTTGAGGAACTTGATCGCCTTCTGACGTGTGCGGCGTTCAGCTTGGTCGAGAATGCGGACCGGATGCTCTTTATAAGGGAGGTCCTGTTTCAATTCGAGCACTTCATGATCCACTTCTCGGATTGGGTCCTTGAAGCAGCGGCGGAGTTGTGACACGTGGAACACATTGTGAACCTGAGAAAGGTTCGGCGGAAGTTCGAGTTGATATGCCACTTTTCCTCGCCTTTCCAGAATAGTGAATGGACCAATATAGCGAGGAGCTAGCTTGCCCTTGATTCCAAAGCGATGAGCACCCTTCATTGGTGTAACTCGAAGATAGGCCTTTTCGCCAGGTTGATAGACCATGTCTTTATGATGACGGTCATACTAACTCTTCTGACGCGACTGAGCACTCTTGAGATTCTCGCGAATAATGCAAACTTGTTCTTCGGCATGTTGGATAATATCCGGACCAAAGAGTGGACGTTCCCCAGTTTCTGACCAGTTCAGAGGGGTTCGACACTTTTGTCCATATAACACTTCGAAGGGGGCCATCTTCAGACTAGCTTGATAGCTATTATTATAAGAGAACTCAGCATACGGGAGAGATTCCTCCCATTTCTTGCCGAAGGAAATAACACAAGCTCGAAGCATGTCTTCGAGAACTTGGTTGACACGTTCAACTTGCCCTTGCGACTGAGGATGAAAAGCGGTAATGAATGACAGATGAGTTCACATAGCTTCTTGGAAACTTGCCTAGAATCTTGAAGTGAATAAACTGCCACGGTCTAAACTGATAACCAGTGGAATACCGTGTAATGAGACAATTCTGGACATGTAGAGGGTTGCCAGCTAACTAGCAGTGATAGTCTCTTTGACAGCCAGAAAATGTGCAACCTTAGAAAGCCGGTCAATGATGACAAGAATAGCATCATTACCTTTCTACAATTTGGGAAAACCGGTGACGAAGTCCATTTCAACATGGTCCCATTTCCATTCAGGAATAGAGATAGGTTATAGAGTTCCAGCAGGCCTTTGATGCTCTGCTTTGATACGACAAACGTCACACTCAGCAACATAAGGAGCAATATCTTGCTTCATATTAGACCACCAGAATCTTTGACGAATGTCTTGGTACATCTTGGTGCTACCAGGATGAATAGACAAAGGTGTATCATGGGCTTCTTTCATAACCTCCTGAGTCATATCCAGGTTATCTTTTGAAGGGACCACTAGGCGACCTTTAAAGAACAAAGTGCCAGTATCATCAACTGTGAAGAACGAGGGCTTTCCTTCTTCAAGGTAGCACTTAATCTTGTGGGCTTGAGAGTCATACTTCTGCAGCGTCTTGATGCTTTCCACGAGATCTGGTATAGCAACCTGGGTATTGAGAGAACCCTGGGAAACAACATGGAGGTTTATTTTGCGGCTCCCGGGAGGAGGGGGAGTGAGAGCACCAGGAGGAACAATATGGAGGTTCAGCTTCCTGAATTCTTCAACAAGCGAGGGTTGAACTTTGTGAACCTGGAGGTGGCTGCAATATGACTTGCGGCTCAAGGCATCAGCCATTACATTAGCCTTGCCTGGGGTATACGAAATACCCAAGTTAAAATCTGCAACAATCTCCATCCATCTCTGCTGACGGAGGTTTAGGTCTGGTTGAGTAAACAGATACTTCAGACTTTGATGGTCAGTGAAGATCTCGCAACGATTGCCGAGAAGGTAATGTCGCCATTGTTTTAGTGCATGGATAACAGCAGCAAGCTCGAGGTCGTGAAATGGATAGTTCTCTTCATGAGGGCGCAATTGACGAGAGGCATAAGCAATCACTTTGCGCTCTTGCATTAGGACAGTGCCTAAGCCTTAACGTGAAGCATCACAATAAATGACGAAGTCCTTCTTAGTATCTGGAGGAGCAAGCACTGGGGCAGAAGTCAACTTGTCTTTGAGCGCCTGGAAACTTTCCTGACACTTTTCTGTCCACTCAAACTTGACGCCCTTATGAAGCAGGTTAGTCATAGGTCTAGCAATCTTGGAGAAGTTCTCGACAAATCGACGACAATAGCTGGCAAGTACGAGAAAACTTCTGACTTGCTTGACATTCTTCGGAGGAGTCCAATCGAGAATAGCCTGAACTCGTTCAGGGTTGACGGTAATACCATCCTTAGAGATGACATGCCCAAGATAGGTTACTTCGGGTAGCCAGAATTCACATTTGGAGAACTTGGCATAGAGTTGATGCTCTCTCACCTTTTCCAGAACAAGACGAAGATGTTCAGCATGTTCTTCTTCATTCTTCGAAAATACCAGGATATCATCCAGATAAACCACGACGAACTTGTCGAGGTAATCCATGAATATATAGTTCATCAGACGAGAGAAGGTGGCTGGAGAATTGGTTAATCCAAAAGACATGACGGTGTACTCGTATGAACCATAGCGAGTCACAAATGCGGTCTTCGGGATATCTTCTTCACGAACACGGATCTGGTGGTAACCCAACCTCAAGTCGAGTTTAGAGAACACTGACGAACCAGCCAGTTGTTCATACAGATCATTGATCCGAGGAAGAGGATATTTGTTCTGAATGGTAGCTTGGTTAATAGGATGGTAGTCTTGGACCAATCGGTTTGTCCCATCCTTCTTCTTGACAAAGAGAGAAGGTGCTCCCCAAGGAGAGCAACTTGGGCGAATGAAACCTTTGCGAAGAGATTTGTCGATTTCCTCCTTAAGCTCAATGAGTTCATGTGGCGGCATCTTGTAGGGTCGTTTGGCTATAGGAGTGGTGCCTGGTTTCAAGTCGATGATGAATTCGACAGCTCTAGCAGGGGGAATCCCTAGAAGTTCTTCAGGAAAGATGTCTTGGAAATCGCAAACGACAGGGATGTTATCAATGCCCTCGAGGGGTGCAACATTCAATGCATTCAACGCATAAATCCTTGCCTCGGTATTTTGAACCAGACGAGCATTGTAGATAATTATTTCATCATAAGGGTGTAGCAGATGGACGGTCTTAGTGGCGCAAACTATAGAAGCAGTATGCGCTTTCAACCAATCCATACCCAGAATGAGGTCGATGCTAGACGACTTCAGGATTATGGGGGAGGCATAGAATTCCAACCCTTCGATTTCAACGGGGACGTTGTGACTAACCATAGAGGTTTGACATTGGCCCGCAGGGGTGTGTACCACTAGCGGAGTGTTCATCTCTTCGTATTTAATGCCATGCATGAATGCAAATTCTGCTGATAAGAATGAATGCGATGCTCCTGTATCTAGGGATGGCAATTTTATCCATGGATCCGGATACCCGTGGATACCCGACCCGAATGAGCAAGGGTATGGAGCACATTTCTGCCCATGGATCTGTGGATCTGGATACCCGCGAACAGTCGGATTGGGCATGGGTATAATTTCTGCTCCATGGATATCCAATGGACACCCGTATGACAGGTGGGCCTGTATCAAATAAAACGGATGTTGGTACTGAATTTACGAGGAGTGTACCCATCATAGTAGCAGGCTGGTCTTGAGCTTCGTTCAGATCAACGTGGTTGGCATGAACACGACCATAAGACTTGGCATTGTTGTTGCGGGGCTGGTTGTTACCACGGCCAGCTACTGGAAGGGCCAGTTGATTCTAATTCTGACTGCAGTCCCTGGCACGATGACCTGGTTGACCACACTTGTAGCATAGACCATTATTGGGAGTGGAACAGGAGCTTGGGGTGGTGGAGCTGGAAGCCTTGGCTGCCTAGATGGTGGAGGAGGCAGACGAGGTGCAACATAGGTCTGCCTTGGGGCAGGTGCATTTGGATGGTACATGTTGTTCGGGATCCATATCTTACGCTTCTGCGAGGGCGGGCCCGAAGATGAGCCCGTGTCGTGGTTGCGCCTATGAGAGCTCTGGTGTTCCTGCAGACCAATCTCGACATTGATGGCCTTATTCACCAAGGTGGCGAAATCGGCAAAGTCATGCACTAGAAGTGCGAGCTTGATGTCAGCTTGAAGGCCGTCACGGAACTTCTCCTGTCTGCGTACATCAGTTGCAATGTCTTCTTCAGCATAGCGGGATAAGTCCAGAAACTCCCGCTGATAAGCTTCTACAATTTTGTTGCCCTGGGTGAGGTTGCGGAACTCACGCTTCTTCCTATCCATGATCCCGTGAGGAATGAAGCGGGCACGGAAGGCAGCTTGAAAGTCTGGCCAGGTGATGATTGTTCCAGCTGGCAGAGTACGCATGTGGTTGTCCCACCATTGAGTTGCGGATCCCTTCAGAAAGAAGGAAGCAAAGGTGACATAGCGGGCAGGGGCTACATCAGCAGACTCCATCTCATAGGTGATGTCATGGAGCCAGTCATCAGCATCCAGCGGCTGAGTTGAGCTGCGGTACACAGTCGGGTTGAGGCCATGAAATCCTGCAGAGTCACTTGGGCTGGCTGCTGGTTCACATTGGGGCGAGGGAACTGAGCCATCATATTCGCCATGAACTGGCGATTCATCTCAAGCTGTTGGATCATACCGGCCATGTACTCAGGAGGTGGTGGGGCGTCGCCGCCACGACCATGACCACCTGGTCTAACCATCCTGCTAATATATAACAGGGGTAGTTCAGCATTGAGAAATTTGCATAGACAAGAATCATTCAGGATGAAACATGCATAATGAAAGGAGCATGACACATACTACATAGTAGTTAGCATAACTTACAAAAGGGGTCGGACATAGATTTCGGTACACAGAGTTCAGTACATAGATGAATCATCATAGGCGGCACGCAGGCTCGCGGCGAATGCATCTAATACTAATAAGCAAGACTACATCAGTCCCAGGAGGTACTGTGAAGGTAGTCGTAGCCTGATAGCTGGTAGTGAGGCAACAGATAGTCCTCCACGTCAGCGGCCTGGGGGCCGCGGATACTCTGGTATAGAACCCGACGCTCAGGTGGCAGAAGAGGACCAAGTGCGGGAGAGTAGCCTCCCACCTCTGGCCAACCGACACCTTGGGGCATCACGGTCCTGGCTGGGTAGATCGCAGAACGCGACAGCTGTCCAGATCAGACAAAGGGGTGCAACAGTGTCAGAGCACTATAAAGGTGCTGACGAGTGGTGTACAACTCGTGGCGAAGAGCTCTGTTAGCTCGTTCCAGCCCATCAGCATGAAGAACTAGGTTCTGATGGTGGAAGGGATCTCGGGTGACGGTGGAGTACGCAGCAGTGTAGTATCCCTCTGCACCAACGTCAGATGCGATAGGGATGTGCCTTAAAGGGGAAGTGTCCAACACCCGATACTCTCCACGAAGACATGTCAGAGCAGCATGAGCAGCATCGTGGACTGCCATCTTGATGGTCACTCCAACACCATGAGCGGTATGCAGCACAGTAGTGGAGTCATACTCCCGAGAATAGAGGTGGACGATGGCACGGTACTGCTCCTGGTTAAAGTCCTGGTACTCCTTGTAGACGGTGTACTCAGGGTGCCAAGGATAACCCAGATAGGTCATCATCTCAGCTAGCACAGCAGGTGATCCTGAGGCACCAATGGCCGCCGTGTGGCGCACGACCTTCCTCGTGGGTTCCATCTGAAAACAAAGATGTTTCAATGGAGTCAAATGACAATATGGGCACTATTCAAAATACTATCCTACAGAATAACTATGGCTTATCCAACTTTGGGGTGAACGTGGTAACGGGATCCTAATGTCAGAGTTAGTAAATTCGTTTAACCTGAGTAGGAGAGAGTTCAGAGCCCCAGATTAAGGTCGAGAAGTAAAAGATCCTAATACCACCCAAAGGCAATGTGGGCCCGTAAGGCACACAGCCATGTTAGTAAAAGTTTTGTAGTGACTAGACTCGACTTCGGCCAAGGAGTGTGGAAGGGGGATTCCTATAGGCAGTCGGCTCTGATACCAACTTGTGACGCCCCCAATTCAATCGTACACTAATCATGCACGCAAACATGTACGATCAAGATCAGGGACTCACGGAAAGATATCACAACACAACTCTAAAACATAAATAAGTCATACAAGCATCATAATACAAGCCAGGGGCCTCGAGGGCTCGAATACAAGTGCTCGATCATAGACGAGTCAGCGGAAGCAACAATATCTGAGTACAGACATATGTAAACAAGTTGCCATAAGATGGCTAGCACAAACTAGGATACAGATCGAAAGAGGTGCGGGCCTCCTGCCTGGGATCCTCCTAACTACTCCTGGTCGTCATCAGCGGCCTGCACGTAGTAGTAGGCACCACCAGAGTAGTAGTCATCGTTGACGGTGGCGTCTGGATCTTGGGCTCCAACGTCTGGTTACGGCATCAGAGAAGAAGAGGAAAACAGGGGAAAGAGGGAGCAAAGCAACCGTGAGTACTCATCCAAAGTACTCGCAAGAAAGGAGCTACACTACATATGCATGGGTATATGTGTAAGGAGGCAATATGAGTGGACTAAACTGCAGAATGCCAGAATAAGAGGGGGATAGCTAGTCCTATCAAAGACTACGCTTCTGGCAGCCTCCGTCTTGCAGCATGTAGAAGAGAGTAGAATGAAGTCCTCCAAGTAGCATCGCATAGCATAATCCTACCCGGCGATCCTCCCCTCGTTGCCCTGTGGAAAAATGATCGCTGGGTTGTCTATGGAACTTGTCTGGGTGTGTTTTATTAAGTGTCTGGTTCTAGTTATCATAAGGTCAAGGTACAACTCCGGGTCGTCCTTTTACCGAGGGACACGGCTATTCGAATAGATGAACTTCCTGCAGGGGTGCACCACATAACCCAACACGCTCGATCCCATTTGGCCGGACACACTTTCCTAGGTCATGCCCGGCCTCGGAAGATCAACACGTTGCAACCCCACCTAGGCACAACAGAGAGGTCAGCACGCCGGTCTAAATCCTATGCACGCAAGGGTCTGGGACCATCGCCCATTGCACACCTGCACGTTGCGAACGCGGCCGGAAGCAGAACTAGCCCCCTTAATACAAGAGCAGGCTTACGTTCCAATCCGGCACGCGCCGCTCAGTCGCTAACGTCATGAAGGCTTCGGCTGATACCACGACGTCGAGTGCCCATATCTTTCCCACGTAGTTGGTTAGTGCGTATAGGCCAGTGGCCAGACTCAGATCAAATACCAAGATCTCGTTAAGCATGTTATTATGAAGCAACCTGCGAACACCGACCAGGGCCAGGCCCACCTCTCTGCTAGGTGGCCTCAACCTGCCCTGTCGCTCCGCCACAAAGATCCACACAGAGGGCTGTCGAGAAAGTATGTCCTTTCAGCCCCTAATTCATGAATCAATCATGGGTACTCAACGAGCCAACCCGACTTTAGTCACCATCTGTATAGTATGTATGTATAGTATATACCCGTGATCACCTCCCGAGGGATCACGGCCCGATAGTATAGCAAGGTAGACTGACAAGAATGTAGGGCCACAAATGATAAACCAGCATCCTATACTAAGTATTTAGGATTGCAGGTAAGGTATCAATAGATGTAGCAACAATGTCAGGCTATGCATCAGAATAGGATTAACGGAAAGCAGTAACATGCTACACTACTCTAATGCAAGCAGTATAGAGGAGAATAGGCGATATCTGGTGATCAAGGGGGGGCTTGCCTGGTTGCTCTGGCAAGAAGGATGGGTCGTCAACTCCATAGTCGAACTGGGCAGCACCAGCGTCGGTCTCGTAGTCTACCGGAGAGAAGAGGGGGAAGAAACAATGAATACAATGCAAACAGGTGCATAACGATGCATAACATGACAAGTAACGGTGCCACGTGTGCCCTAACGCAGTAGGAGGTGATACCGGTGAAGGGGGGAATCACCCGGGAAAGTATCCCCGGAGTTTCGCATTTACAGACAAATGAACCAGAGGAGGAAAGTTGCGTGTTTGATATATTGGGGATGTGTGGCCGACAAACGGGCTACGTATTCGGAATCGTCTTGTCGTTCTGAGCAACTTTCATGTAGAAAGTATTTTCATCCGAGTTACGGATTATTTTATATGATTTTCTAAAGTTTTAATCATTTTCTAATTTTAATTATTTATTTAAATCCAACATTATCCAGAACAGTGCATGATGACGCAGGCATGACATCATAGTGATGTCAGCAGGTCAACTGGTCAGTTGACCAGTCAAACCAGACAGGTGGGTCCAGTGGGACCCACATGTCATTGTCAAGGGCACTAACAGGGGGTTTAGACTAACTAAATGGGTTAATTAGTGGGTGGGTCCCAACAGCCAGTGACTATTTAGTTAACTAAATTAATTAAGGAAATAATTAGCACTTTATTTATTTACAAAAATGTTTTAAACGACGCGGGCCCGATGTCAGTGGCAGTAGCTGGCACATCAGCGCAGTTGACTTCAATCAACATGGCTAGTTGGGGCCCCTAGGCCCACAGGCAGTGACCCAGTGGGTGGGCCCCGGTGTGCCAGCTTAGCGGAGCCGCCGGAGTAGCTCCAGCGAGCTCGCACGCAGCGGCCGAACACCGGCGAGCGTCGGGTTTCGCCTACGGGGCACCAAATCGGGCGCGGCCAGGCTCTCTGGAACGGCCTCTTCGTGCCGCGTCCAATGGAGGGGAGCACGACGGCGGGGGTGGCCGGAATGGTCGCCGGCGACGAGCGCTGTGGACGGAAGTTCGGGCGCGGACGAGGATCGCGCTATGGGGCGTTCGAACGAGGCGGCTTTGGGACCGAACAGACGAGCGCGTCGAGGTGCGTTAAACGGTGGAGGGGGCTTGGTCGGAAACAGCCGGAGACAGCGGTGGCGAGCGGTGGAGCGGATGCCGGAGTTCGTGCACCAGTGGATCCAGTGCTAGGGGGCACAGGAAGGCGTGTGCGCGTGCGCGTTGGGTTCCTGGAAGCGCCAGGAACACGATGTCGTGCTCAGGCGAGCACGTCGGAGAGCATGGCCACGGCGGCGAGGCGATCCACGGGGACGGGCTCACGGCAACGGCGACGAGGTAGCTACGGCGCGCGAGAGAGAGAGGAGGCAGCGGGGGCTCACCGAGCGGCACACATTGTGTCCCTTGGGGGTTTAGTAGCAGCAGGGGCGTCGCCGGAGTTGGTGAAGAGCGGCGGCGAAGCTCGTCGGAGCAGAGGAGGAAGACGGCGGCGTCGTGGGCGTTGTGGTGGCTCCGGTCTCCAACGGGTTGCACCAGCCGAAGCAGCGGACGAAGGCGGCCCTTGGAGACATAGTGGGGCGGCGAGGTGGGCACGGTGGCCGTGGCTAGGCCGGAGCCATGGCGGTGGTGGCACTCGGATGTAAAGGGGAAGGAGAGACAGCGAGGTGGATCTGAGGGGGAGGGAGGCGCAGGGACCGAGAGGGCGAGCGGGGCGAGTAGGAGAGGGGATCAAGGAGGCGGGGTGTGGCGATCTTATCCCCTCCCGGCGTCGGTGCCGGCGAGGCGGTCGGGCGGGGACGCGCCCCTGTTCCGACCCTGGTCGGGGGAACAGGGAAGGGGAGAGAGCGACCGGGGGAACGGGTTGGGTCAGCCGGTTGGGCCAGGTGCGCCGGCCTGGCTGTGAGCTGGGCCATCTGGTCCAGGGGGGTTCTTTTCCTTTTGTTCTTTTTCTTTTTTTTTCTTTTCTGTTTTATATCACTTAAAAATATTTAGGCACTTCCTAAAAACATGTCTTCTCCACAACAATTGCCAGTGCAATATTTGGCATCCACCAAACATTTTCATTTTGATGTTTGAAAACTTCTTTTTTTTGTCATATTTTGAATTTGATTTTTGGACCGGTTTTGAACTAACGCGAGATTAGCAACAGTAACAAAGGTGACATGGCATCATTAGCAGAGTTTCACTGTAGCTTGATTATCCGGGCGTTACATATGTTCCCCAACATTTTATTCATGAGAAGTCTATCTAGTTTTTTTCCTTCAATGTTCTGATTCGGTGTTTCCTCGTGAATATGCTCAGGAGCTTTAAGTTTATCATTCCTCGTTCTTTTTCTTCTCTAGTGGACTAAATTCAAGATTTCGGTGCTGATATTATCCCTTTCCTCGTTTCAAATGCTTTCTCATGCCGGTGCACCTCTTAATCATTCACCTCTCGCTATTCGTTTGTTCCGAAGTGCTGAAGATATCTCAAAAGATTCTTGTTTCCGATCTTAATCCGTTCAACCTATTTCGAGGTTGTTATCTCATTCAAGCCATTTAATTCAACCGGTGCAATCTCTCTTTCAAGCAATCTTTTTCAACGGTGTTTCTTTTGAGGGGCCTCTAACCCACAGGTCATTTCCCAGGATCATACCTGACTCTTCTAATTTTCCGGAGTTATTTCTCAAATTCTTTTCAAAAGTGTGACGTGAGAATGGATTCCATCAGTCATATGCCTTCTTCAAGATCGCTTTCAAATTCTTTTCATCGTTTGTTCAATCTTTAATTCTTCATTCCGGAGTGCCTCAACAATTCATGATGGTTCTCGTCGTCATTCTCAGCTTTAAAGACTGAAGAAGAGTTTCTCTTAAATCTTGTCTATTTCTTTGAAAATGTGCATTGCACATGCATGCTTACTAGTTACAACTAACGGGTAAATGAGCCACTTTTTTAGCGCAAGGCAAACGTTGTCATAGGGACATGACTAGTGAGTAAAATGTAGAATTTGCTCTTGCCAAAAGTATTGGCGTACACGTGACCAGGCCACAATATGAAAAGAATTAAAAGATGCCACATGGGACCAGGCTCACGTGGACTCTGGTTCTTCTGCTACTTATAACGGCACGTGTTGCACACGTCGACCATTATTAAAGTGGAAATGCTCATCTGTTTGGTGGTTGCCTTGTCCACCTCTCGGGCGCTGGTCTGAACGAAGGAGACGTAAACGTAGATGGTTTAGTGCCTCCTATGATCCCGATCAAGCCGCCTTGCAGCAGAACAACTCGAGAGCAAAAAGAAAGCAGCCAAGTTGTACTCTGCAAACTAGGTACGAGTAGTATGATCCGCCGGCTGCTCCTGCTGCTCTGCCAGCTCGCCCTCGCCGCCGCAGCCTCCAGCTCCAAGGTGGTGACCAGCCTCCCCGGGTTCCAGGGCCGCCTCCCCTTCCACCTCGAGACCGGGTACCCATTTTCTCACTCTGTTCTTTCCTCAAGTTCTTCTACGCACCCAGGCGGTAGGAGGTGCCGATGTGCGGGATGTCCTTGTCTCCATGGTCGACTCCATTGGTTATAACCTGCTGCTGCTTAATCACAAGGTACGTGGAGGTGGACGAGGACAACGGCACCGAGCTGTTCTACTACTTCGTCGAGTCGGAGGCCCGCGGCGAGAATGACCCTTTCCTCCTCTGGCTCACCGGCGGCGACCACTGCTCCGTACTCAGCGGCCTCGCATTCGAGATCGGTACATTTTGTGTTCTCAGGCCATTATTCTCTAGTAAGTCATATCATACTGAGATGCATACACATGTCAACCGCAACTGCAGGTCCATTCAACTTCGTCGTAGAGCCTTACAATGGCACCATACCGAGCCTGGAAATCAATCCCAACTCATGGACCAAGGTCGTCGATCGGTCATGTTTTGCAATCTGCAGCTAGCCAATTAGCCGTACTGCAATTTCACGCTCAATTCTGTATTTACCACTTCAGGTGGCGCATATCCTCTTCGTTGATTCGCCGGCCGGGGCAGGATTTTCCTTTTCCAGACAACCCAAAGGCTACCATGTTGGGGAAGTGTCTACCTCACTGCAGCTCCATGAGTTCCTCATCAAGGTGCTACTCCCCCCGTTCCAAAATAGATGGGTAGTACAAAGTTGGGTTATTTATTTTAGAACGGAGGAAGTACCTAACTGCTTAGATTTGATTTGTTGGGACGTGTTGATTGGCTGCATCCTCCTTACTTTCTGATCCACGTGACCTTGTCCAGTGGATCAGGGACCATCCCAAGTTTCTGTCAAGTCCTCTCTACATCGGGGGAGACTCCTATGCTGGAAAAATTGTACCCTTCATCGCACAAAAGATTTCCAAAGGTACGGACACTTGCTGTATATTTCCACGTATCCTACATCGAGCATGCGTTTATAGTTGACTGAATTTGCTGATTTCGCCACAAGGTAAACGTGGTAAGCCATCTCAAAATGAAAAAAAAAATATTATTAACTGAGTTAAACTCTATCTTCATGTTTTTTCTACGGACGGCGTCATCGTTATGCTTTCACCCCTACAGGTAATAAAGTTGGAAGGAGACCCCTTCTTAATCTCAAGGTACCTACTGTAACCCTCACAATTCTACACAAAAGACTATGGAGTAATACATGTGGCTGAAAACTTGTTTTTATATCGTGAAACACACATCACAAATGTGTACGCGAAGGTGATACGTGGTTATCGGTTTTGCTATTCATTATTTATTATTATTTCTATAGTGAGTTTAGGATGGATCACCACTTATGTCACATGATTTAATCATTATTGTGTGTGTTTTATGGGGCGTCGTTATAGTATAGGCCAATCTGGATATTGCAACCACCCGAGGCCCCATGTGTCAGGGTCATTAGCTTATATCATGGATCCGGTCCAAGTCACCAACACAAGCACATCCCAACGATCTATCCTCTTATGGGTCCAAACCAAGCACAGGTAACACATGTGCATCCTTACAAGTACGTCGACATAAAGAAAACAAGTAAGAGGATGGTGTCCTCAGTGTCAGTGTCGCTGCCATCGATGGGGATGTTGTTGCGCTTGTTTCCAAGAGTTTTTTTATTTTATTTTCAAGTTGTGTCTTCTTTTTATCTCTCGTGTGCTTTGTGTGTGTCTTCAATGAAACGAGTAAGTGAGAAACTTAGACCACAACAAGAGGGAAATAATTTCTCGAAGAGACGGCATTCTAAATGCAGTATGTGGCAATGAAAGGGAGCAATAATTCGACATGCGTGTTTGTTGATGACAACACATGTACTAGCACCGACTACCAGCTATGCCACATAATAGTGTCTTCGGTGTAGCAAGTAGCAACACCATTAGAGGAATGACAAAGAAAAATATCATTTGAATATGTGTTGTGATGTGTAGTTTTAATTGTCTTGTTGCATAGAAGCGAAATAGTTCATAATTTGGGTACTCTCACTCGGAAAGCTATTGTATTTTGAATTTTAACTCACAAGATACGCAACAGAAAATAGTTGGTGTCTCTTCCTGTGCGGAAAAGAACACACGTTTGTCCTTGTGTGGCCACAACCTACGGGTAAACTTTGACGGGGAGGTACAAATTTGGCGCATTAACATAAACAATGTTGAATTTGGATTTTTACTTTTTGTGACATTGTAAATACATATATATTATATCTACATCGTACATAATCTTTAGATATTTTGATAATGTCTAAAGAATTTATAAATTCATCGGTGCACCGGATGTGTTCTGCTTCCTGCTTCCTGGGTCGTCCTTTCTTCATGAGATTCCGCATTCTCCCGGATCATTAAAGGATAAAGGACGTCGACTAGCTAGGGTGGGGGTGCTTGAATAGGAGATTGCAAGTTTTAATCATTATTTTTATTTTAGGGAGTTGCATATATAAATAATACATAAATGACTACCTGAGACAGCCTATATGACATGGCAACTGGCAAAAAACCCAACAAGATAGAAAAATGGTCACCACTAAGCAAGTAACGGAATAAAGTCATAAAAATGACCAAAAGGGCTCATAGTCAATGTTGATTAAAACATACGTTATAGTCCTTGGAGTAACGGAATAAAGTCATACGCTTGGCACACTGAGTCAAGAACGACTAGAAAGTTCCAGCCTACTTCTGGTTAAGCTTCGGCCACAATGTACGAGCTCAACCGCCAAGGGTGGGTCTTGACGCGATCTCCGATCTTTACAAATTTTCAGTGCAAATCCAGATCTTTGATGCTAACGGTGGAGTCTACTTGTTTGGGATTGCTCCGCTTCATCGAAATTAGTTTCAGTCCATGAAATTCACTTTAGGGCAGTTTCATAGAGGAGTTGTAGCACTATCAAATAGAGTGTTTGGCTTCCGCCTAGCTCCAGCTTCAGAAATGGTCAATTTGGTGGAAAGGATCTATTTGATTGGATGATGGGGGAGAAACGAAGGGGTATCCACTTACTGGTGGCAGTGATGGGTAATTTCCCCACAACTCCAGCTTCTAGAGTTTTTTGGAGCATCACCTGAAGAGCTTCACAAAAAACTGGGAGTTGTACCCGAGATTCTAGTTTTTTTGCGGAACGGCATATCATGGAGCTACCCCATTTGGCTTGTATTTTCTGGAGCGGAGCTGAATTTTAAGGAGCAAAGCAGTCCCAAACAAGCTTAAATGCCTCGGAGTCCCAAAACGCCTAAGCTGTAGGTATGGAAAATGAGCGGAAACAAATGAACCAAGTATGCATTTCTTTCTTTATTTGTTAGCGAAAGTAAAACACAGATGAAAATCTTGTAAACAATATGAAACTACATTGCCAAAAAAGAATACAAAGCGAACCAGTTGTGGATACCTATACGAAAGTGAAAGGTTACCGAAACTTAAAAACCCCGACAACCATATAGAAAAATACACCTAAAATAACAAAATTATTCAAATGCGCACCAGGGAGCATGCCTAGAGGATGTGAGTGGAAGATGTGTAGTCGGGGGAGACAAGGATCACAAGACTACTGGAATGGGGGATATTTTTTGTGTGGATAGGAATAGGTGGTTTCCAACTTGTATATGTGCTGGGATGAAATGGCCTATGCCGGTAAGTGGAAATTTCTCCACATATGTTTACGAAAATTCCCTTTTATTGAAGTTTCACCCGAAAACGCTATTCTATTTCTATTCCATTATAAATATCCATTCTGCTTCTATTATGTAAATTCCATTTCCAACTATGTATGTATGCTTTGTTTTTTTTTCTTTCATGAATAGACAATAAAAATTCTGCCTAGTTTTCATCTCTAGAAAGAAGCATGTAAACCCACACATTAGGTCTGTTCATGAAACTTAGATAGTAAAAAAATGCAAATTAAAAATATTGTAATCATTGCATTGCTATCTATGTTCATATATATCAATATCTCTACTACTATAGTGTAGCAGTTTTAAATTTGTATTTACCACTTCCCTCTTAGTGTCCCGCCAAAACGTTGTCAAAGCAATTGGAGCGGTTCATTTCTCACAATACACTGACATCTACCACTCATAATCATCAGCGGTACGAATCCAACAGCTAGCATGCGTGGGATTCGCCTCTCCTGCTGTCAGTAGCAGGTCTGCCTCAAGCACCGAACCAGTTGTGCAAACAACCTAGAAGCTAAGCGACTTTCACTTGAAAAAAGGGAGCTAGGCAATTTTCTAGAAACTTATCGGTCTTCCGAAGGGATTCTGGCCGGTCCCAATGAATGGATTCTTTTTAAAACAAGTACAATAAGGTAACATAAGTAAACTAAAGATTGAAATATTATATTTTTATTTAGTTGGGGGAGAGAGAAAAGAAACGAGTTGTAAGTTAGTAGCCAGCTGAGCACGAATCCCAAGACACTTTGTGAGATTGTAAGATGGGCCAACTCTTTATAAAAATAGTACATATTTAAAATTTACTATTGCACATGCCGGCTATTAGGTTGGCTTTATATGACATGACAGCTCTTTACAGCCAAGCGTTGGTTGTATTATTAACCATGCTTTTAACTTGACAGAGCCTGCCATAAAAAAGAGGCTATGGCACAACTCTCTAGGATATTTTGCGGGCAATTGATTTAGGTAGCAATACCAACTACCATTCACAGTACCAAGTACCATTTGCAGAACTCATCACACTTTATTAGAGCAACTCCAACGGGCCGACCCAAACGGACGGCGCTTTTGTCTGTTTTTTGTCTGTTTGAGTCAGCCGCCCGCCCGTCGTCTGCCTTTTTTAGATTTGGGTCGGCAGCGCGTCCAATGCGCCGACCATTTCATAACCGCGCGCGCTTTAGATCATGCTAGCGGCCATGCCAGCGCGCGGGAAAGGTTGGCGCGCACGGGGGAAATTTGGCCTAGCACGCGCTGGCTTTGGCGCTCCAGAGCGTGGGAAATGTTCGCGCGCGTATTTTGGCGCGCCACGGCTGGCGCTCGTTATAAAGGTGGCGCTCCCTCCACACTCAGTCCGCCACCGCAGCCCACTCGTCTTGCCCCCTCTCACTTGCCTCGCCGCCTGTGCGCCACCATGTCGATGCGCATCCTCGACGCTTCGGATTTCCGCGGAGTCCGCGAGCGCCCCTCCGTCGCCTTCTCCGCCGAGATCTTGTTTGGCGAGAAACGGCTCATCCTTGGTGAAAGGATCGAGATGGACCTAGAGGGGGGTGAATAGGTACAATTACAAATTTTAATTATTACTAAGCAATTTTAGGCAATAATGCGGAAAATGAAAGTGAGCCTAACAATTGCAAGTATGATACTAATGAACTAAGCAAGATAATCAAGTGGCACAAATATATGAGTAAGTAAGTACAAGATGAGATAAGTAAGTGCTAAGAGACAAGTAACCACAAGTAGAGAGTTAGGGTTAGGAATAACCGCAACTCCGAGAGACGAGGATGTAAGCCGATGTTCACTTCCTTGGAGGGAAGCTACGTCACCGTTTAGAGAGGTGGATGTTACCACGAAGGCACACCAACGCCACGAAGGCTCACCCTATTCTCTCCTTGAGACAACACCACGAAGGCGTTTCTCAACCACTAGTGGTAGACCTTGGGGTGGTCTCCAAACCCTCACAAACTTTTCCGAGGGTAATCACAAAGGTCGATTCCTCTCCGGATGACTCCTACCGCCTAGGAGTCTCCAACCTCCAAGAGTAACAAGAACGATGGGGAAATGCTCAAAACTTGCTCAAGTCACGAATTCCTTTGGTGCAAAGAAGGGGAAGAAGTGGATCTATCACTTGATTGGAGAACTTCACTCAAAATGCTCCTAGAACACTTGGAATCTAGGATTTAGTATGGATGAATGAGAGAGAGAGAGAGTGAGGAGTGTTCTTTTGAGGCTCAAAGTGAATGGTCAACCCTATCCCGTGGAAGGGAAGGGAGTATATATAGGTGGTGTGAAAAAGTGACCATTTGGGGTACAGGATGGCCGGACGTCCGGAGAACGTCGGACGTCCGGAGGCCCAAATGGGTCCGGACGTCCGACAGTCATCGGACGACTGGCCGCTGTGAAAAGTGTGACCCACAATCCAGTGTACAGGATACGGACGTCCAAGCTGGGCCGGACATCCGTAAGAATGCTTCTGATGTGAAAGTGTCGGACGTCCGGAGGGTTCCGGACATCCGTAAAAATGTTTCTGTTGTGGAAGTGTCGGACGTCCGGAAGTGTCCGGACGTCCGGGCAATCAGGAAGGACCGGACGTCCGTAGAACACGGGACGTCCGAAGGTAAGGTAGCAACTTTGAGCAAGTTTTTCACAGATCCATCGATCCCCTCTTAATAGTGCGGGATCCCTATACTCAAGAACAAACCATAAATGAAGTCAACATCTTGTATCTCCATTCTTGAGTTATATGCTTTTGTCCCTAGTCATGATCCATGCACACGGTCTTTGGAACATAATCCTGAGATATACTTGATAAACATGATTAGTCCCGAGCATATGTGTTGTCATCAACATCAAAATATGATTAAGGGCATGATTGCACTTTCAATCTCCCCCTTTTTGGTAGTTGATGACAACTCATATGCATACTCATAATAGTAATCGGAAGTATTTGTTGTGGAGCTCAATAACCATAATAAGAATAAGTAGCGAGCGAGCTCCCCCTCAAAGTGATACCACAGATACTACTAAAAACAAAAATGAATGAGGGCTCCCCCTCAAACTGATGCCACAATAGTTGGATCACTTCATATAGATTCACCAAATCTCAGATTCAACAAACCCATAACCAACAAACTCATATCATAGTTCAACAACTCATAACATAGTTCAACAACTCATAACATAGTTCAACAAACTACTCCTTAACATAGGTTCGATTACATAATGAGGTAGAGTAATGCATATGGAGCCTACTCCCCCTTTGGCATCAAGTATCCAAAAAAACTAGGGGGAATGACATGACAGTATTAAAGATCATCCTCATCATCATCATCATGAACACCACTGCCACCAGCCTCGTCGAAGAAATTAGCCCACTCAGGACCGGAGGGAAAACCAAAATCAGAAGGGGGAGCTGCAGGAAGACGCTCATCGTCACTCACATCATATACGCCTGAGTCTCTCAGACGAGCCTTCAGAGCGTTCTTGGAAGTGACCATGCGGGTGACCACATCATTGTGCTGGAAGCTAGCAAGGCGAATCTCATGCCATAGAAAGTGTGGAACATTTATCTTCCCTTTAGGAGATGTGTAGAGGCGATGCATAAGATCAATGCAGTAGCTGCTGCAGGAGCCCTTGTCACCCATCTTGGGATAAATGGTGCGGATGACACACTGATAAATGATGTTGAATGGAAAATGCCAAATGGAGACTTGATTTAGACCCTTTTGTTTTTCAGTACTAGACAAAGATGATATGGGTCTAAGGAGATCCGCACAGACCACAATGCCTTTGGGCTTATGGTTGGGGTCATTGGTGTGGATTTTGAACCCAGTGTCGGGAAATCCAAGTGCGGTGACAAACTCAGCATAAGATGCTGTGAGTGCAGTGTCGGAGGTCATCCATGTGACAGTGTTATCAGGAGTAAAGTAACATGTGGCATAAAACTGATGGATGGCAGCGTGGTTAAAATCGTGTTGAAAGGCGAATGGAGCAGCTAGGTTTGACGACTCAATGAGCTCAATGGCTCCCGGATATTTCTCCGGATGAGTGCGAATGTGCTCAAGATCAATGCAAACATGAAGTGGCAAGCCTTTAGGGATGACAATCGTGGTGAAGATGTCAGCTTGAACATTTGTGCGAAAATGACTATCCTGAGAATCCCTAACAACAGTAAATTGATCTACATCACGACGCAATTTGAGATAAGAAGATTTGGGGACCTCATTGAAGCGCTTAACATGACGGCCTAGTGATGGTGGAGGCTCAATGGAGATGTGACGGGCATCACCGTGGGGTTGCACCGGAGGAGGAGGAGGTTGAAATGTTGGATGACGAGTGCCGGGCTTGGGGGCAGCGACGCGGACGCCAATCATCGGGGACGGATCCACCTCTTCAAGCTCATCCTCAAAATCGGACCCCTCCAAAGAGGAATCACTGGACGAGCTAGGAGGACGAGCGGCACGTTTCCGACGGGCGGGCGGGGAGAGAAGCTCCGAGCAGAACGGCCGGCCGGCACGTGGCAGATCCGCAGCGGGGAGAAACCTCGGCAAGGGGTACGGCAGCGGGCGGCTGCGGGGAGAGGACGCACAACAGGAGCGGCGGCGGCGGCGAACCGAGTGGAGAGGATGGGGTTGGTTGACCAAAACCCTACGGCGCAGTATATATAGACCCCAGTAAAAACGTACGGACGTCCGGAGCCTACGGACGACCGGAGTCATATATGCGTCCGGACGTCCGGGAACGGACGGACGACCGGAGTCAGGACCATCAGCAAAGAGAGGATAACAGAAATGATTTTACGGACGTCCAACGGCGTCGGACGACCAGGCATATTGTAACAGAACGGTTTTTACGGACGTCCGGAGTCTTCCGGGCGTCCGGAGCTTCATTTGCTAGGCCAACTTAAGTGAACCAGAGTGGATTTTACGGACGTCCGGCGAGGACGGACGATCGGTCGAAGGTAATCAGAGCAGAATATACGGACGTCCGGATGCTTACGGACGTCCGGCAGTGAAATACCACACGGACGTCCGGAACCTACGGACGTCCGACACCAGAAGTTTGGACAGGAGGGTTGATCATGATGATGAGAAAAGGCATTTTCTCACAGTAAACCTTATCTATTTTAGTAACTCAGATCCTATCTTACTCGATCATAGCCATAGACTACAAGTGGTGGCTAATGCCACCATGTCTGAGTAGACATGACATGACACAGAAAGACTTGAACTTTAAGTGCATAGTCACTACTCCATCATGTTAAAGCACCATAGGTCTAGACCCATGGATACTTTGAAAGTGTTGGTTCTTTTTATGCATTGAGTAGGGCGAGAACATTCATGAATTGAATGTCTCCCCCTAAGTATATGCCTACATCATGACAAGACATTAGATTCATGCATGACTGGGTACTAGATTTCACATAATGTTGTCAAGCTCCAAGATACCAAGTTCACGCCTAAGTCAACAGAACCTTGCTTCATCTAGAGGTTTGGTGAAGATATCTGCTAGTTGAAAATCTGTACCAATGTGATCAATGTGAATATCACCCTTTTCAACATGATCTCTCAAGAAATGATACCTAATATCAATGTGTTTGGTGCGGAGATGATCTTTGGGGTTCTCAGCAATATTGATGGCACTTTCATTATCACACAGAAGAGGCACATTTCTATAGGTGATACCGTAATCCTTCAAAGTTTTCCTCATCCATAACAACTGAGTTGCACAACTAGCAGCAGCAATGTATTCAGCTTCTGCGGTAGAGAGAGCAATACAATTTTGTTTCTTCGAGGACCAACTCACCAAGGATCATCCAAGAAACTGACATGCACCGGATGTGGACTTACGATCCACTTTGTCTCCAGCCCAATCCGCATCCGTGTACCCAATGAGATCAAACTTAGCATCCTTGGGGTACCAGAGACCCAACTTTGGGGTGTGAACAAGGTATCTAAGAATATGCTTAACCGCCTTATGATGACTTTCCTTAGGGAAAGGTTGAAATCTAGCACACATGCATACACTGAACATGATGTCTGGTCTAGATGCACAAAGATAAAGCAATGAACCAATCATAGAGCAGTAAGTAGATGGGTCGAAAGGAGTACCATTTGTGTCTTCAGTGAGAGTGATTTTGGTTGGCATGGGTGTCTTGCATGGACTAGCGTCAGACATACCAAACTTTACTAGAATATCCTTGAGGTACTTTGCTTGAGATACGAAAATTCCTTCTTGAAATTGTTGAATTTGAAATCCGAGAAAGAACTTCAAATCCGTATTGAGTGACATTTCAAAATTCTTGGTCATTGAATCCGCAAACTTCTTGCACAAATGAATGTTAGGAGAACCAAAAATAATGTCATCTACATAGATTTGGCATAGAATCAAATCACCCTTGTCCCTCTTAGTAAATAGAGTGGGATCGATCACCCCTCTCACAAAACCATCATCAAGTAAAAACTTCTTCAAATGATCATACCAAGCACGAGGTGCTTGTTTGAGGCCATACAAAGCCTTATGAAGTTTATACACATAGTCTTTGTGAAAGGGGTCAACGAACCCGGGTGGTTGTGACACATATACTTCTTCTTGTAGAGGACCGTTAAGGAAAGCACTCTTCACATCCATTTGATGTAATGTAAAACCATTGAAAGCGGCATAAGCAAGTAAAATGTGAATGGATTCAAGACGGGCAACGGGGGCAAAGGTCTCACCAAAGTCCAAACCTTCAACTTGTGAGTACCCTTGTGCCACTAACCTTGCCTTGTTTCGGATGATGACACCATTTTCATCTTGCTTGTTCTTGAAAATCCATTTTGTTCCAATGACATTGTGCTCGGTGGAGGCCTCTTTACTAGTGACCATACTTGGTTGCGTTCAAAACTGTTCAACTCTTCTTGCATAGCAACAAGCCAATCGTTGTCCATCAATGCCTCTTGTACCTTGAGTGGTTCAATACTATACACAAACGAGAAGTGAGCAAAAAAGTTTGTCAAATGTTTACGAGTGACTCTACCTTCCGAGATGCCGGTGAGGATTTTGTCAACATCAACACGACCGGCCACTCGAGGCATGATGGAGGTGAGGGTTTCACGAGGTTCAACTTCATGTCCATCATCCACATCTTCAACATATGGATCATTCACGTGTGGAGGAAGATCTTCTTGTTCATGTTGCATTTGTTGAGGTTCGTCATCCATGATTGGACTTTCTTGTTCTTGCTCTTGATGATGATCTTGTTCTTGATGGTTATCATTTAGTGAGACTTGATCAACCTCATCAACTTGAGCTAAGGATATAGGTTGAACAATAGGAACTTGTGTTGGTATGGATGTTGAAGTAGTTTGATGATGCGTGAGACCTCCATCTTCTTCTTCATCATCATGAGGTTCTTGTTCCATAGGAAGAAGTGCACCAACACCCATGTTCAAAATGTCTTGAGAAGAATCTTCTTCACCTACATCACTTAGATCAACTTGCTCCCCATGGGAGCCATTAAATTCATCAAACACCACGTCACAAGTTTCTACAACACATCCATTGGATTTGTTGTAGACTCTATAGGCATGAGAGTTTGATCCATAACCAACAAATATACCCTCAATAGTTTTGGATTGAAATTTTCCTAACCATTCTCTTTTGTTGAGAATGAAACATTTGCACCCAAATACACGGAAGTACTTGACATTTGGCTTGTTACCAGTTAGAAGCTCATATGGAGTCTTTTCCAATATAGTGCGGAGGAAGAGTCGGTTTGATGCATGGCATGCGGTATTGACAGCTTCAGCCCAAAAACTATGTGGTGACTTGTATTCATCCAACATGGACCTTGCCAATTCCACAAGTGTACGGTTCTTCCGTTCGGCTACACCATTTTGCTGAGGAGTGTATGGAGATGAATATTGATGCCCAATCCCTTCATCACTAAGAAATTCTTCCAAGGTATAGTTCTTGAACTCAGACCCATTGTCACTCCTTATTGCTCGGATTTCTCTGTCAAACTTGCGTTGAGCTTGCTTGGCAAAATCGATGAAGGTGATCTTCGTTTCGTCCTTGGACTTGAGGAAGAACACCCATGTATATCTTGAGTAATCATCAACAATGACAAGCCCATACTTTTTCCCACCAAGACTATCCCATGAAGGAGGCCCAAAAAGATCCACATGAAGGAGCTCCAGGGGCCTTGAAGTAGATACTATGTTCTTGGGTGGGTGCTTTGATTGATGTTGCTTCCCGGCTATGCATGCACTACACACACGATCTTTCTCAAAAGAGACATTGGTTAGTCCAAGGATGTGATTTCCCTTTAAGAGATCTTGAAAATTTCTCATGCCGACATGGGCTAGCCGGCGATGCCATACCATCCCTTGTCAGCCTTGGCCATTAGACAAGTTGCATGGAATGTGCTCTCTTTCGAGAAATCAACCGTGTAAAGGTTGCCATCCAACTCTCCAACAAAGGCCACTTCGAGAGTATATCTCTTAAAGACTTACACATCCGTTAGTCCAAAGAGTGTATCATAACCAACAGAAGCCAATTGGCGAACAGAAAGCAAGTGATATTTAAGGGATTGGACAAGCATAACATTTGCAAGAGACATGTCATTGGTGATAGCCACCTTGCCCAACCGAGTACCTGTCCTTTTGAACCTCCACCAAACATAATGCTCATGAATGGTTAAATAGCTTCCATGAAATCGTAGAGCAATTTGCTATCTCCGGTCATATGATTTGTACATCCACTATCAATCACCCATTTCACACCACCGGAGAAGCTTACCTACACACAATTAGGACTTGGTTAGAGGCACCCATTTTGCAATGGGACGTCTCAAGTTAGTTACAAGGGTCTTAGGGACCCAAATAGCATAGAAGCGGAATGCATTTCGAGGACCAACAAATTTTGCAAAGACTTCTCCATCCTTAGACTTCCGAAGTACATAGGAAGGAGGCATGAACTCTTTAGGCTTGTTGAGAGTGGGCATGCCCCTTGTGGCCTTTCCACTCACAACCTTACCTTTCTCCTTGTGCTCTTCTCTTACAAAAGTTTCGTTTAGAGGAGTTGTGCACTTTTGGGAGGACGTCTTCTTCTTACTTGTGCTAGGGTCAAACCCAAGTCCCTGTTTGGCAAACACCTCATTGTGTTGACTCAAAATCTCATCAAGATTCTTATGCCCTTGAGCACATGTCATGAGACCTTTCTCAATTTGAGCCTTGAGAAAACGATTTTCCTCAAGAATAGATGCTAGATCACTACTAGAGTTAGTAGCACAAGCATCAACATTTATAATAGGAGAAGAGTAAGCCTTGGCTAAAGTTTCAAGATAAGTAAGTTTGAGCATCTCAAAACTCTTTCTAAGAACGGTGAGCTCTCCTTCCTTAGTCTTGAGGGACACGGATAGAAGCTCACAATCCTTAGATAGAGAAGCATGAGACTTCACAAGCTTGCTTTTATCATTCATTAACTCGTCACAAGAGTCAATAGCCTTTTTCGAGGAGGCAAGATCATTAGTGTGAACATCAATGTTTTCACCAATTTTTAAGCATAGTTCATCATTTCGTGCTTCCTCATATTGGACTTTCCGCTCAAGGATTTCACACTTTTCCTTTTCCTCGGTGACGAGGGTTTCGAGTTCCTTAATGGTGATGGTGTGCTTACTCACCATCTCCATAAGCATACGAAACATAGTGAGTTTCTTTCCTTTGAGGGAGCACATGAACTTATTAAGTTTAGCAATCATAGGATCATCTAGATCATCATCCTCATAGCTATCCTCCGCATCAAGGTACTCATCACTAGGAGTAGAAGGTGTGAAAAGAGGAGGATTTTATCGTGGAGTTACCTTGACCTTGTCAGAAGAGCTTTGGTCCTCTCCTTCTTCAACCATGGCCTTTGCCATTAGGCACTTGTGAGCGTTGCCCTTGTAATCTTTCATGTAGTTGTAGGTGACCACGTCACCACTCTTGTTTACTAACCTCAACGTGTTTTGAGAGTCTTGAGCAACTCCGGCAACACCACTAACATCATCCGGATCAGATTCTTCTTGAGCAACCATTGCCATTCCATCTCTCTTCTTGAGCTTGGAATTCAAAGGATTTGGCAACTTCTTCTTGGGAAAGGTCTTGGGAAACCTTGGTTTATCTTCTCTCTTCTCATAAGGGCACTCGTTGGAGAAGTGACTGGTTTCTTCACAGTTGTAGCATTTTCTCACTTTCTTCTTTTGAAATCTTCCCTTGAATTTTCCGGCGCTAAACTTCTTGACAAAAAGAGCCATGTCTTCATACGAAGGGCCCTCGTCGGAGTCAATCTCATTACCATCTTCATCCTCATCATCTTCTTCTTCTTCTTCACTTTGCTCATCTTCACATACTTGCTTGGCCTTCAATGCAAGATTGGTTTTTGATGATGGGGAACCATGCATGGCAAGATGTTTTGTGGCATTGGCCTTTGATTCTTCAAATAGTTGGAAGGTGGATATGATGTCATCTGTAGTCATTTCCTTGAAGGTATGGTGTTGTCTTATGTCCCACACCATTTTATGATGATATGGAGCAAGAGCATGAAGCAACTTATCCACAAGAAACCTCTTAGTCATATTGAATGCATTTTGAGTCTTGTCACACTCACATGACTCAATATCCGCAGTGAGAGTCATGAGACGCTCAAGGAGTTGATTGGGGGTTTCACCTTTTTCCATACAAAAATTTTGCAATTGCCCTTTGGCAATTTCATATTGAGCACTCCGGAGGGTAGAAGTGCCAGTCCTGGATCGTATAATACTTTCCCATAGTTCCTTGGCACTTTTGATGTGTATGAACGGTCTCCTTTGCTTTTCATCCATACCTCTCCTTATACACATGATTGTCGTGTCATTGAGGTTCTTGTCATATATTTCTCTTGGTGTGGGGTTCTTTGGATCAAGCACATGATAGCCATACTCTATAATCTCCAGCATCTCATCATTTCCATGTCGAAGATGATCCTGCATAGCAACTTTCCACAATGCAAAATCGGCAGTAGCAGTAAGTAAAGGAGGTTTGCCTTGAGGGTTATATCTTGGTTTCTCAACCTGAGGTCTTGCGTAAAGCCAAGGAACACTGGTGTGTTCATTGCTAGGAGGTTGTTGACCAAGTGATGAAGTAGGCACAATTGGGCTCGGACTCACACCACTTGAGTGTGGTGCAAGCACCGCGGACAACATGGCTAATCTCAGTTGGACCAAGGCCTCAAGAGAAGCATCATGCTCCTCTTTTTGCTTAGCAAGGGCCCGTTCTAGATCCTGAGACGTAAAGGACTTGACTTCAGAAGAAGCCTCGCCTTTATCCTTAGGATCTACAACCAGGGGAGTCCCATCTGGGTTCATCTCGCTCTAGGGCGGTTAAGCCACAAGAATAGAGCACGAGGCTCTGATACCAATTGAAAGGATTGAGATGGACCTAGAGGGGGGTGAATAGGTACAATTACAAATTTTAATTATTACTAAGCAATTTTAGGCAATAATGCGGAAAATGAAAGTGAGCCTAACAATTGCAAGTATGATACTAATGAACTAAGCAAGATAATCAAGTGGCACAAATATATGAGTAAGTAAGTACAAGATGAGATAAGTAAGTGCTAAGAGACAAGTAACCACAAGTAGAGAGTTAGGGTTAGGAATAACCGCAACTCCGAGAGACGAGGATGTAAGCTGATGTTCACTTCCTTGGAGGGAAGCTACGTCACCGTTTAGAGAGGTGGATGTTACCACGAAGGCACACCAACGCCACGAAGGCTCACCCTATTCTCTCCTTGAGACAACACCACGAAGGCGTTTCTCAACCACTAGTGGTAGACCTTGGGGTGGTCTCCAAACCCTCACAAACTTTTCCGAGGGTAATCACAAAGGTCGATTCCTCTCCGGATGACTCCTACCGCCTAGGAGTCTCCAACCTCCAAGAGTAACAAGAACGATGGGGAAATGCTCAAAACTTGCTCAAGTCACGAATTCCTTTGGTGCAAAGAAGGGGAAGAAGTGGATCTATCACTTGATTGGAGAACTTCACTCAAAATGCTCCTAGAACACTTGGAATCTAGGATTTAGTATGGATGAATGAGAGAGAGAGTGAGGAGTGTTCTTTTGAGGCTCAAAGTGAATGGTCAACCCTATCCCATGGAAGGGAAGGGAGTATATATAGGTGGTGTGAAAAAGTGACCGTTTGGGGTACAGGATGGCCGGACGTCCGGAGAACGTCGGACGTCCGGAGGCCCAAATGGGTCCGGACGTCCGACAGTCATCGGACGACCGGCCGCTGTGAAAAGTGTGACCTGCAATCCAGTGTACAGGATACGGACGTCCGAGCTGGGCCGGACATCCGTAAGAATGCTTCTGATGTGAAAGTGTCGGACGTCCGGAGGGTTCCGGACATCCGTAAAAATGTTTCTGTTGTGGAAGTGTCGGACGTCCGAAAGTGTCCGGACGTCCGGGCAATCAGGAAGGACCGGACGTCCGTAGAACACCGGACGTCCGAAGGTAAGGTAGCAACTTTGAGCAAGTTTTTCACAGATCCATCGATCCCCTCTTAATAGTGCGGGATCCCTATACTCAAGAACAAACCATAAATGAAGTCAACATCTTGTATCTCCATTCTTGAGTTATATGCTTTTGTCCCTAGTCATGATCCATGCACACGGTCTTTGGAACATAATCCTGAGATATACTTGATAAACATGATTAGTCCCGAGCATATGTGTTGTCATCAACATCAAAATATGATTAAGAGCATGATTGCACTTTCACTTGGCACCTTCGACACCGCTGAGCAGGCGGCCCGCGCGTACGACGCGGCGGCGTGCCGCCTCCGGCGGCCGAGACGGGAGATGAATTTTTCTGACATGTCAAGCCAGCGGGCGCAGGATCTGACACCTCTCCCGTGACTTTTCACCGACGAGGATCGTCGCGTCCACCGGAGGCGGATGCGTCGCCTCCCCTCGTCGAGACGGACGTGCAAGCCTTGATGGTGTGGCGCGAACAATTCCCGCAGGACATCGTTGACGAACGTCAGTTCTATAAGCAGAGGAGGACGGAGAGGAAGGCCAGGAGGACGGAGCGAGCCGCCTACCAGGAGGGCAAGCGTGCGCGAAAGCTGACCGCTCAAATGAGACTGAGGCTGCGAGAAACATCGGGTGGGACTTCGTGGACGAGCATGCTGATGACGCCTATATTCAGACGTCGGAGGAGGACATTACCGAGTCAGAATCGGAAAGCGATGAGTAGTTGATCTTTTCTTTTATCTGTGTACGCAAGAACTATCTATGTATCTTTTTTATCGGAAAAAATGGCCGGCGGCGTCGGCCACGAAGCCGGCGATGGAGGTTGTGCACGCGCGGGGAGGAGAGAGGCCGCGCGCGCGTACGTCTTGTGTCCGTGCTGACGCAAACCCGGCTCAAAAATGGGCTGGAAATGGGTCAGCGGGCGGACGAAAGTGGACGAGCGTCCGTTTGGGTCGGCGCATTGGGCCGTCTTTTCTGTCCGCGCGGACCCAAACGGATGCGGGCGGACGAAATGGGTCGCCCCATTGGAGTTGCTCTTATGCCATCACAATTAAAGATTTGTTCAAGGCATATATTTCTTGATGGAGTAGGAACATTTAATGTAGTCTGAAGGTATTCAAATTGTCTAATATGTATTTATTCCCCAAAAAATAAAAATACTTCATATTGGTATGTAAAAGGGTAAAATACATACATGGTCCTAAAATTATATATTTAAGGTCCGGTTGGGTCCTGTAACTATAAAAATGCACATCTAGATCATAAAAAGCAGAGAAGTGGTCACTGGAGGTCCTACCTTGGTCTGATTTGTCCATGTGGCAGGTTCATCAGATATATTTTGCAAAAACTACACATTGCATGTATTCCTAATGAAATGTCTCTGCGCACTCATACTGGTGTGCAACATTCAATGGGGTGCAATACTGTACTCGCGCGAACGAACCAGAGACAGAGGGTGAATTAAAGTGTCAGGGAAATTGGACCATAGAATTTGAATTTCTCAAATTTGCAATGCTGCCTTAGGGGTGTTTGATTGAACTTAATTTTGCCTTTTGCACTTTGGCTTATTAGCCGAAAAGCACCTATTTATGGGCTTACAAGCCCAACCAGACACCGACTTAGGGTGTGTTTATTTGGGTTCTTTTTACCAGCTTCTACAGCTTCTGGGCCCAAAGAGCTGGAGCCCAATCAAATAGGCCGTTTCAGTACCAGCTCCATGCATCCCTTCCGTGGAGCGCTTCGAAAAAATCGAGCAGAAGCCGCAGCTGGGAAATCGGGCTTTTGCTCGTCGCAGCCGGCTTCAAACTTTCAAAGTAAGCAATGACCGGTTTACCCTCCCGCAAAAGCACATACTACGGCACAAATGCCCTTACCGGTTCGGCCTGTTCCCATCGATCCGAGCAGTTTTCCTCCCCTCTCTCTATTTGTGATGTCTCCGAACAAAGCCGCCGCCACGGAGACCGCGACTCCCTCCCGACGCCAACCCCGCTGGCCGCCGCCAAACTCACTGGCTGCCGCCACGGAGACTGCGACTCCCTCCCGCCGCTGCCCCTGTGGCCTGGAACCTCGCGACTTCCTTCCTCCCGCTGCCTCGAGTCCCTCGCCAACGGCGCCGCCGTGACGAGTTTCCTCGGCAATCACGGTCGCCGCCACGAGATTCCTCTCTCTCCTCTGTGCCGAATCGAGCCAAGGTGGTTGGATCGATGGTGGTCTATCCGGGGTCAACGCCGGGCACGCACAGCCGCTGGGCGTGTCTGTTCTTGCTGACAGCCCCCGGGCGTTCCTGTGCTTGCCGACGACGCACGCCATCCCGGTGCAGGCTCCACCTGGTCCTTCCCGGGTCAACGTCGGTGTGCGTTAATGCGTGCGTGATCCGTGTGTGTGTGTGTCCAATGTCCATGCTACACGTGTTGTCCAATGTCCATGCGCCAGCTGCTCCTTGTCTTAAATACACTGTCTATACTATCAAACTAGTGTGATTCAATTCAAATATGTGAAAATTGGCCGCCTGCGACAAAAATAGCTATTAATCAGGTCATTTATATTTTTGAAACATTACAATCAGCACTAAGTCTAATCAACGGACATTTTGGTCATTTAATTCAGCATGTTTCAGCAACAGCTGCAACTGCTACAGCATAACTACCAAACGACCACACCTCAACTCCAACCTTCCAGCCATAGCTAGCAGCTACAGCCGCTCCTTCCAGCCGGAGCAGCTGCAGCCCAAAGAAACACCCTTAGACTTCTAGACATAATGAGTAGTTTTAAGATAAGTCGTATGAACTGAAAATGATGAATTATTAGGGTGTCATCTTTATATGTTATCGTTCAAAGCACGTGTAACTTACTAGTATTAGATTAAGGTACATAACATTTTAACGGGTAAAGGTAAAATATGCTAGAAAACTCAACAAAAAGTATTCATCCTTTAATTTGCTATGCCATCTTTTAATTAATTAAGCATGCACGACGGATCTTCATAACTATGCCTAAGAGGATGACGGTCAATGGCGTACATATCCCATTTTAGACGATATAGAACTTTAAAATTATATGGCTAACCTAAACATATCTATCTTTTTGCAGTTTAAATAAGCACACCATCTTAATCAGCTATAGTTTGTTCTGCAAAAAAATATCTCTACTCAGCAACCCGTGCCTCCAATATTTTCGTAGCATGTGTAGAGGACACACAGTTATATGCTTATCTTTTTTTTTTGAATCATTGCTTTATCTTTTTCTTAGCAGTATGAACCTGGTAGTGTGTGAGTGTGGTGTTAATATATCTGATGCCATGTTTATGTTCATTTCGTCACCAACAGGGCTATCTATTAGGTAACCCGGCAACAGGTGAAAGGATCGACGAAAGCTCCAAAGTGCCTTTTGCTCACGGATTTGGTATAATATCAGATCAATTATATGAGGTAAGTAACCTCGCCTGTATCCATTATTCCCTTCCATCTGCTCATACAACCATATATGACAGAACTGTTCTTATACAAATAGTATAAATTTCTTTCATACAGACAATATTGGGGCATTGTCAAGGACAAGACTACAAGAATCCTACAAACGTGCTGTGTGCTAAAGCTCTGGGTACTTTCCATAGTGTAAGAACACGCCAGTTTTACTCCGTAAATATGAAGTATATGGCCGATCACTGAAGGTTACAGCGGCTCCAAATAATCCAATTGCAGCTCCTCTCCGAAGTTATGTTGCCCCATATTTTGTGGGACAAATGCGTTTATTCATCTGCTGGACCGCACGCGGAGACGGACGACTCGGCTGGTGCTGGCAGGAAGATCTTAAGCGAGGAAGCAGCTGGAATCAAAATGAGGAAACGGCTGAAACATCCGCCAGTCCGTCCTCCACTTGACTGTATTGTAAGTCAGCATCATGCGTGTGCCTCTAGTACCCTGCCCTGTATGTGTTCCCCGTTCAGTGGACTGACCCGATCATCCATGCTCGATGGATCAGAACTACGCCCACTACCTGTCGTATTTCTGGGCGAACGACGAGCGCACCCGGGACGCCCTCGGCGTCAAGGACGGCACCGTGGACGAGTGGGTGAGGTGCCAAGATGGCGGCGTCCCCTACACCAGGGACATCGCGAGCAGCATCAAGTATCACCGCAACGTCACGGCCAACGGCTACCGCGCGCTTGTATACAGGTCCTCACATTTTTGCCCTGTTACTACTGCATACAGCTTAAAGATCGAGTGCCATTCTGATGGGATTTTGTTTGGTGTCCATGGCAGCGGCGACCACGATTCGGTGGTGCCACACCTCGGGACGCAGGCGTGGGTGAGATCGCTCGACTTCCCGATCGTTGACGAGTGGAGGGCGTGGCATCTCCATGGCCAGTCTGCCGGGTTCGTCGCCGCCATCTCCTTATCATTGCGTTGCATGCTCTGTTTATTTCAGTCGCTATCAGTGATTTCTTCGCTTGATTTCTTTTTCACGGGTTTGCAGATTCACCGTAAGTTACTCCAACAACATGACATTCGCGACCGTAAAGGTAAGCAAATTACTTATTGCTCCACCTTCTCTGCCTGTGTTGGTGGGGGGCACAGTTTATTAGAAAACCGCTTCTAAATTGCTGCTCTGGATTTGGTTTTCAGGGAGCTGGTCACACGGCCCCTGAGTATGAGCCTGAGAAGTGCTTCGCCATGTTCAGCCGTTGGATCCTGAATCAACCACTCTAATCTATTGTATTTTTTTTTGCGGGCTCTAATCTATTGTATTTTGTATTGTGAAAAGGAATACCATGTACATGTAGAACCTTGTGCATGTAGTTCCCATTGAACAAACATGCACATCCAGGATGTGTTGATGCAAGATGTGAGTTTGTGACTTTGCGTGCGACTCATCTCGCTTGTGTGCGGGTTGAATATCTGATTCTTTTTGTGAGAGGCTGGTTTCTTGAGGTTTTGGCAAGAGATATACGGTCCCAGTCATGTATATGGTAATGTTGAGTCGTTTGATAAAGCATGTAGCTGGCATTTTGAACCGTATAGACTGTTGTCTTCTACAAATCATTCTGATTTTTTAACAGTATCTTCAGCAGTAGCTTTGATATCACTAATTTTTATTTTCATTATTGCCTTCCTTTGATTTTATACTTCTACTTTAGGCATATCATTTTCTTGCACAGCATTGGTGTTTGAGAAACTGCCCCCAAATCCTCTCGCAAAATATTGACAAAACATTCTCCATCCAACAAAAATAGTATTCCCCATTTTGTCGTCCACAAATAAATGTAGACATTTCATTTTTCTCACTTGGATGGCTACTACCCTTTCTGTTGCTCTAAAAATCCGCATACAATCACATAGCAAGTCCTTGCAATCTGGACAACAACTATTCAGGAAAATAGAACTGGCCCCGTGCAACTTTGCGGAAAAAGCTTAGGCGTAGTTTATGCAAAAATCATAACTCATTTGGGAACCTATTTTCCTCTGATCCAAATGGGCCCAAACTCTCTGGGTATTCCCCTACACCTGTAATGCTCACATCACCCAACTGTCAGCCTCTAATTCTTCAATCTTAAGCTTCTGGCATTTCCTCAAACAATTGGTCGGTAGAAGGATACTAGAAGCGTACGCGCGCTTTGCCGCGCCGCCTGAATATATTCAAAATTTCTCAAACGAACCTTTATTTGGCTATAACAACACTATAGCACATGATACCATTTAGATTCGGCTATTCCTTCTTGAAAAATTCTAGATGGACGGAGAGCACGGCCCACCCATTTTCTTCAAGCAACCTTTGTTTCCTCTGGATCATTGCCAACACGGTAGATTCCTCGGTCATTCCTCAACAGACAACAAATATGTGCAGAGATGTATCCTAACATACTACTCCCTCCGTCCGGGTTTATTAGGCCCAAAGACCACTTTGATAGGACCAAGGCAATGCTAGAAAGAAGCGCTTGAAAATTAGAGCTGAAATTGGCCAATTAGCAGGCTCACTTCTAGCTTAAAGTAGATGCTAAATTAATGAGCCGCAGCAGCCTAGACGCGCATAAACAACCGATGCGAGAAACAAGGCACTGCATGGGGCGGCTTGCAGGCAAAGGATCGCATGCACTGGCTTGCATGCATGGGCATAACTGCACACTCGGTTAACAAGGCAGCGCATGGGAATACGAAATGAAAAACTGACACGATTATAGCAGATTTAGAGTGCGGGGTCTTACAATTCCGAACGGGGCTTGGTGGCCAAGAGGCCCTTTAAACCCGGACGGAGGGAGTAACATCTAAGTGGATATTCTCTTCTTAGGAAAATGGCAAAAATAAACATATAAATCGTACCATGAGTCACATATGACTATAACTGCGATATTTTTTCTTACTGGTTATACCCCTTTTATCTAAAAAGAAGCTCAATCCATTTGTCGCCACTCTTCATAGAAACAACACCTTTTGGACAGGACTACGTTGATTAAGATTCAGACAACCATGGTAACAACCAAAAAACCTGCTAAAGAAAATAGCATTACCTCCATTGCATAGTAAACTGGTCAAGTAATAATTAGCACTATGCAGTTCCAGGATTATAATAACATCAACAACACTTTACTGTTTTTTTTTCAGTGGTAACTATGAAAACAGATTGGTTAGGAAACATGAGTTAGCTGAAGCTCACCTGATTCATGATGATAATTAATGGGGTTTGTTACTACTCTCTTCTAGTTCCTCCTTGTTCACTCTTCTCCCTTGAGCTCCTCTTTAGGCCAAGAAGACTGGTTACACTGAGAATCATGCCGCAAATTTCAAGCGTTGATAACTAATGACCAAAAGGAGCAGACTAACAGACCGGATTAGGTAAGCATGAGCTAAATTATTCTCCATTACATCTAGAAAAAGGCATGGTTTCTGTTACACTTCTCTATACTCAAAACTGGACATAATTTTGTTGGACATGAATGGTGTAGTCTAATATTTTCCTGAATTCCTTGCTGGAGATAGTGAGTTGCATCTCTCCTTAATTTCCTTCGAACAAAGAACGGGGTCCTCTGGTTTGTATGGAAAAAATAGAAATGAGAAAGATTTTGAGGACCATGGGGAATAAAAAAAAGTTAACTCCGCCTATGTTGTCTCAACATAGCCGGTCCCAAGCCCGGGTAAAGGAGGAGGGTTGTGATAGGCTTGGCGAGCCAACGTAAAAACTCAGCCACTCTTATGGAGATGAAACCCAAAAGATTTTCGTTGGGGCGTAACCCTCTCAGCGACGCGCCACATCGGAATCCGGGTGTGGTGGAAAATGGGCAAGGGTCGGGCCGTCACCCCCCAAGTGGCGCGCCGTATCTTGATCCGGATACGGTGGCAAGTGAGCGAGGATCGGGTCATCGCATCCTTAGTGGCGCGCTACATCGGCGCCCGGATGTAGTGGAAAATGAGCAAGGGTCTTCGCATTTGACTCGACGAGTGCGAAGGGTAAGGAAGCTAGCCGAGCCTAGGAGGATTCGCTTAGGTAGCTGGAACGTAGGGTCTCTGACAGGAAAGCTTCGGGAGCTAGTTGATGCAGCAGTGAGGAGAGGTGTTGATATCCTTTGCGTCCAAGAAACCAAATGGAGAGGACAGAAGGCGAAGGAGGTGGAGGATACCGGCTTCAAGCTGTGGTACACGGGGACGGCTGCAAACAGAAATGGCGTAGGCATCTTGATCAACAAGAGCCTCAAGTATGGAGTGGTAGACGTCAGGAGACGTGGGGACCGGATTATCCTGGTCAAGCTGATAGCTGAGGACTTGGTTCTCAATGTTATCAGCGCATATGCCCCGCAAGTAGGCCACAATGAGAACACCAAGAGGGAGTTCTAGGAAGGCTTGGAAGACATGGTTAGGAGTGTACCGATTGGTGAGAAGCTCTTCATAGGAGGAGACCTCAATGGCCACGTGGGTACATCTAACACAGGTTTTGAAGGGGCGCATGGGGGCTTTGGCTATGGCATCAGGAATCAAGAAGGAGAAGATGTCTTAAGCTTTGCTCTAGCCTACAACATGATTGTAGCTAACACCCTCTTTAGAAAGAGAGAATCACATCTGGTGACTTTTAGTAGTGGCCAACACTCTAGCCAGATTGATTTCATCCTCTCAAGAAGAGAAGATAGGCGTGCGTGCCTAGACTGTAAGGTGATACCTGGGGAGAGTGTTGTACCCCAGCATAAGCTGGTGGTTGCTGACTTCCGCTTTCGGATTCGTGTCCAGCGGGATAAGCTTGCCAAGGTCGCTAGAACGAAGTGGTGGAAGCTCAAGGGGGAGGTAGCTCAGGTGTTCAAGGAGAGGGTATTTAAGGAGGGCCCTTGGGAGGAAGGAGGGGATGCGGACAATGTGTGGATGAAGATGGCGACTTGCATTCGTAAGGTGGCCTCGGAGGAGTTTGGAGTGTCCAGGGGAAGGAGAAGCGAAGATAAGGATACCTGGTGGTGGAACGATGATGTCCAGAAGGCGCTTAAAGAGAAGAAAGATTGCTTCAGACGCCTATACCTAGATAGGAGTGCAGACAACATAGAGAAGTACAAGATGGTGAAGAAGGCCGCAAAGCAAGCTGTTGGTGAAGCAAGGGGTCGGGCATATGAGGACCTCTACCAACGGTTAGGCACGAAGGAAGGTGAAAGGGACATCTATAAGATGGCTAAGATCCGGGAGAGGAAGACGAGGGATATTGGCCAAGTCAAATGCATCAAGGATGGAGCAGGCCAACTCTTGGTGAAGGACGAAGAGATTAAGCATAGATGGCGGGAGTACTTCGACAAGCTGTTCAATGGGGAGAATGAGAGTTCTACCATTGAACTGAATGACTCCTTTGATGAGACCAGCATGCGTTTTGTGCGGCGCATCCAGGAGTCTGAGGTGAAGGAGGCTTTAAAAAGGATGAAAGGAGGCAAGGCGATGGGCCCTGATTGTATCCCCATTGAGGTGTGGAAAGGTCTCGGGGACATAGCGATAGTATGGCTAACCAAGATTTTCAACCTCATTTTTCGGGCAAACAAGATGCCAGAAGAATGGAGACGGAGTATATTAGTACCAATCTTCAAGAACAAGGGGGATGTTCAGAGTTATACTAATTACCGTGGAATTAAGCTGATGAGCCATACAATGAAGCTATGGGAGAGAGTCATTGAGCACCGCTTAAGAAGAATGACAAGCGTGACCAAAAATCAGTTTGGTTTCATGCCTGGGAGGTCGACCATGGAAGCCATTTTCTTGGTACGACAACTTATGGAGAGATATAGGGAGCATAAGAAGGACTTGCATATGGTGTTCATTGACTTGGAGAAGGCCTATGATAAGATACCGCGGAATGTCATGTGGTGGGCCTTGGAGAAACACAAAGTCCCAGCAAAGTACATTACCCTCATCAAGGACATGTACAATAATGTTGTGACAAGTGTTCGAACAAGTGATGTCGACACCGATGACTTCCCGATTAAGATAGGACTGCATCAGGGGTCAGCTTTGAGCCCTTATCTTTTTGCATTGGTGATGGATGAGGTCACAAGGGGTATACAAGGAGATATCCCATGGTGTATGCTCTTTGCGGATGATGTGGTGCTAGTTGACGATAGTCGGACGGGGGTAAATAGGAAGTTAGAGTTATGGAGACAAACCTTGGAATCGAAAGGGTTTAGGTTTAGTAGAACTAAAACCGAGTACATGATGTGCGGTTTCAGTACTACTAGCTGTGAGGAGGAGGAGGTTAGCCTTGATGGCCAGGTGGTACCTCGGAAGGACACCTTTCGGTATTTGGAGTCAATGTTGCAGGAGGATGGGGGTATTGATGAAGATGTGAACCATCGAATCAAAGCCGGATGGATGAAGTGGCGCCAAGCTTCTGGCATTCTCTGTGACAAGAGAGTGCCACAAAAGCTAAAAGGCAAGTTCTACAGGACGGCGGTTCGACCCGCAATGTTGTATGGCGCGGAGTGTTGGCCGACTAAAAGGCGACATGTTCGACAGTTAGGTGTGGCGGAGATGCGTATGTTGAGATGGATGTGTGGCCACACGAGGAAGGATCGAGTCCGGAATGATGATATACGAGATAGAGTTGGGGTAGCACCAATTGAGGAGAAGCTTGTCCAACATCGTTTGAGATGGTTTGGGCATATTCAGCGCAGGCCTCCAGAAGCTCCAGTGCATAGCGGACGGCTAAAGCGTGCGGAGAATGTCAAGAGAGGGCGGGGTCGACCGATTTTGACATGGGAGGAGTCCGTTAAAAGAGACCTGAAGGATTGGAGTATCGACAAAGAGCTAGCTATGGACAAGGGTGCGTGAAAGCTTGCTATCCATGTGCCAGAGCCATGAGTTGGTTGCGAGATCTTGTGGGTTTCACCTCTAGCCTACTCCAACTTGTTTGGGACTAAAGGCTTTGTTGTTGTTGTTGTTGTTGTTGTTGGGGAATAAAAAAAAGTTATGGCATATGCTTTCAGTTTCATTTTGGATTTGTGTGTAACAGACATGGAAACTCATGAACAAGTAGTTCCAGAACCTATACCACATTTATCAACAATTAAGAAAGCTCAGCAAAGTTATTTTACCTCGGATTAAAACCTGAATAAATAATCTAGGAATGCAGATAAATTGCATGCATGTACATGATCAATATTCAGGGAAAAGGCAAGTTAACATCCAGGTGAGACCTTATCTGCAACATTTTTTCATAATTTAGAAGTTTGTACCGAACCAAAACAGTAATAAGACATTATTGGGCGCTCCAATCTTTCCATGGAATCACAAACCTATATTTTCATAGAATCGCAAAGTTGTGTCATACACAGGGATGACGGGTTGTATCTGCAACAACATGGAGATTTACAGCCAACTATATATGTGGATTAAGTTCCAGTCTAACTGAATCTATCCACTATCCACTGAACTCTTGCATGCCATGTTACTTTTGCAATGGCATGGACTCCTGAAGCTACCTTCATAACATGAACAAGTTTTAGGAGTAAGGTTGTACAATCAACAAAGCCACGAAACAAAATCAAAAAGGAAAAGAAGGTTTGGTAATCAAAGAGCCTACTTTGGCAGCCAAATCTGAACGCTAAATTAAGCACACTGTTCCCAGAAATGCCATCATAGATGCTCTGTTTAGGCGTCGCTGCAATGTGGACAAACTCTCCGTAATACCATCATAGATGCTCTGTTTAGGCATGGATTGACGTAGAGGGAAAATTTATACTCAACCATAGTCCAGACTGACTTTTCCTTTATCAAGCCTTCCCTGACTGACATATATATCCAGTCCAGTATACATTCTATAATCTGTAAAACTATTTCCCCTCTTCTATAATGCATCGGCAGAACACTTGTTGTTTCCTCAAAAAAAAAAATGCAGTTAGCACACCAAGGGTTCTCAACATCTACACTGGAATTTCATAGGAATAGCTTGGAGAAAGCATCATTTATAATAACTGATGCAGCTGTACTTTGGTGTATTTGAAAATATAGGAACTCTATGATTTTCAATAACACCATGTGGACATCCATTAAGCAGGTGATGAGGTTGATTCTAAAAACCATCAAGAACTGGGTGATCCTGTCTTCGGATGGGGCGGCAGAAAGGCTGGAGGCCTTCTCGACACACCTGGCGACCGATCTGAGACAACCATTGATGATCAGTGGCTGATCACGAAGCTCGCTGGAGCCCCGTTGGTGACTCCATGGGACAAGCTGAAAATCTCGGACGACGCAGTGGGCTTCTTGTCCCCCTCCAAGAAGCGTTCAGAAGCTGCATCGTTGTCGAGTCCGACCTCGACACTGGTGGCTGCCTGGTCCCCTCAGGCGGTGTCTGCACCGCCGCTGAAAGCGCGCAAGGCATCCCAGGAGCTTATCTGCATCTGATACTGGCGGTGCCGTGACCCGGTTGCTTTACCTTTGTACTGGCTTAAAGCCATCGTTTTCTTCTTTTCTAAACTGCTCCTCTTAGTGAGCTTATGTAATAACTGAATCTGATCTGAATTTGGTTTCATTAATATAATGGAACCGGGGAAAGGCTCCCTGTTCTTCTAAAAAAAAAGCATCATTTATCGCATATAACAAAGAAATTATGAATATCCATGACCCAATGAAACACTAATCTGAAACCTAAAGAACCCAGCTACACAGGCCATTTCTTTGAAGAATAGTTATAATCGAAGGCCTTCATTTTAAGTACATCTAGATTCCAAGGCCCTTTATTTGGAAGAACAATTAAAATGTAGTGCTTGGTTTGGTGCCTGATGCCTGGATCTTCTTGATGCGTGCGTTCAGATGCATAAGACGGTCCAGCTATAGCTATTACTATTACTTGGGCCAGGCCTAATGACAATTCTCATTGGTGCAGCCATACACAGAATATATTACCTGAACCACCACCAACGCGTGAACATCAAACCATGGTACTGGCACAACAGAGGGATGGTGGTTTTGCTGATGCTAGCCATTCCGTGATTCCGTCGAACACCTCCTGTGCCGCAAGAGAAGGTCGGCATCCTACGCATTGGTCAGCGAGCTTGGGAGGTTAGGTGCTTACCGCAATAAACAACATATATATCTCATTTCTCAGCTTTTCGTCGACATGCGCTAGGCCAGGCAATAATGGACGCTAGGAGTACCATTGTGCCATGTCGCTTCCCGTCACTGTGGCGCAGCTGCCCTCTCGCTCTAGGCCATGCTGCCACCAGCACCACCGCTGCGTTCGCCTCCGCGTCGACCACCTCCACGTCACCCATCTCTGCCATAGCTTGGTTCGCGTGCTCGGCAAGGATCATCGACGGCGCCGCGAATGCCTCGGAGGAGCCCTTGTCCGGTGGCGGCGAGAGTGAGGCTCGTGGCGGCCTCCTGCGCCCCAATCGACTGCGGCGACGGTGATGCTCTTGGCGGCCTCCTGTGAGCCCAGAGGTGCCGGCGAGTGTACGTCTCGTGGCGGCCTCCTGTACGCCAAGCGACCGCAGCGAGGGCGAGGCTCTTGGCGGTCTCCCCTATGCCAAGCGACGACGGCGAGGATGCGTTCTTGGCGGCCTCCTGCGGCGTTGTGAGTAGCAGCCTCATGGTGAGGAGCAGCGCGTCGTGGATGTCCCATGAGGGTCAGCTTGCCGGCGAAGAGTTTCCAATGGCGTGAGGAGCAGCGTTGTACATGCTTCCGTCAGTTCCGTGTAGCACGCAGCCGATGCCTATGAGGTTGCGGCGCCACCGTCTCGTGCTGGCTAAATCAAATCAAAGGGGAGGAAGAGGGATGAATACCAGAAGACGGGAAAGCATCAATAGAAGGAGGCAGCAAAAGCACCTGTCCCATCGGAGAGGTCCAGACCCATGAATGCCTAGCCGCGAGGCGCTCAGGCTACCTCGCGCCGCCGACCGCCCCCATAGCTCCTCTTCACAAAGAAAAATTGCACAAGAACGCCACCAGTTTTTCCCCTCGCCCTGCAGTCTTTTCGCCTTCCCACCTCGCCCACAGTGAGCTCAATGGGACGCGTGTTCCCAAAGTGTAGCGGCCCAATATACCTTGCTGGTTCAAGGCGGTTCATAATTAGTCAACATAGGCTGACAAGGTGGTCCCACGCACCCTTCAACACCTCGATTCACCCCAGAGCTGCATTTTAAGGGAGCTTAGGCTGGTCATAGTGGGGAGTAACTTAGACTAGTAACATACATATGTTACTAGTCTATGTTACTACCTTCATAATGGATAGTGTCATAGGTGTGGTAACATAGTTGCCTTCATTTATTACTTTGTAGACTCATTATGCATTGGAAACCGCTATGTGATGGTAACATATTATGTTACTCTATTTGCCTCTCTCCTCATTAACTACTTGCCACATCATCATTTTTGCTTATGTGGCATCTATGTTACTACCTATGTTACTCCCACTATGACCAGCCTTAGTGGCATGGCTCTGACCGCCACTAGCGAGGCCCAACGCTTCCCTGCTGCCGCTACTTCTAGAGCTCAGTGTCGATGCCACGAACCAGCCACTCTAGTATTTAAGAGATTTTTCTTTTTTTTAGAAAATGATGATGATCCCCGGCCTCTACATCTGGGCGATGCATACGGTCACTTTATTAATTATTCTCACAAGACCTTACAAATTCATACAACAGTAAGACTAAAGCCGCCGTCTAAGCAACAAACTGTCGCTACGCCTATCCAGTTGATGAAGGGACGCAGATAGCCTGGGCCTAATATCAAACATACATCGCAGCCAAGCCCAACATCTAAGACCTGAGTCCCCAACCTAGCCACTTGCCGGGTCTGGGGCACACACTGGTCCGGCGTGCTCTCAGAGGCCGCCGCCGCCAACTACCACCGCTCCATCTTCAGAACTGTACTGATGCATCAACCTTGTTCAGTCTAGCTATCGTCGACGCCACCACGGCGCCCAATGGCACCTCCTCTCTGCGCGCAAACAGCTGAGCACGTCACGGTCGCCACTGATACACCTCAGCACCATGCTGCCAAGTACCACCAGCCGACACAGCTTGAAGTCCTTGGAAGATCTGTCGTGCGTAGCACCTGCTGACCAGGCATGACAAAGCGTAGCACCTGTAGGTCAGGCATGACTTGACATCTCCACCGAAGCTCCGTGCAAGACGAAGCCGCTCCACCTCCTGCCTCTGACTTCCAGCGCTGCTCCGGAAACGATACTCCCAAAAGAGAAACGACACCGCAGTGCCGCCATCGTCCGATTTGGAACACCACATCCTAGGGTTTCCCCCGGAGCAGCACGAGTGGGTCGACAATAGTTACGCGATGATTCCTCCATCAAGGTAACGGCGAGAACGCTGCCATCACCTGCCGTCGGCTCGGTTTTCACCGGCAACCATGTCTCCCCAACTCGTAGCCGGGACAAGATGATGGATCTCGAGATCCGATCACCAAGCCTCTGGCCGGCCATCTCTGGAAGAAGATGACCACCACGTCCACCAGTGTCACCACGCCGGGCACGCGTCGCCGCCGGCACCCCCATGGTATCTAGAGGCTGACAAGCCCCAACGAACACCACGCCTCGCCAGCCGCCATGGCCCAGACACAAGCACCACCAGATCCAAATCGGATCGGGGTCAAGGGCCCCAAGCCGCAGAGGCCGCGGAGGCAGCACCACTGGACGGTGCCCTGCCCTCCACCCCGCCGTAGGACCGAGTCATCGCCAGAGCTCCACCGCGCCACGCCACCAAGCCACCGCCGGAAGAACTCGCCCCGCCGCCAGGAGAGAGAGAGAGAGAGAGAGAGAGAGAGAGAGAGAGAGAGAGAGAGAGAGACGCCAAGGAGAGTCCTCGCCACCGCCGGCACTGCTTGGGCTTTGCCCGGCTGTGCCCCTCGGCGGCGGCGAGGGGGGAGGGAGGGTGTTTGAGGGCCGGCGGCGGAGGGAGCTAGGGTTCCCCCGAGTCGCCTCAGAGAGGGACGCGGGGGATGGCGCCTTCGATCGGTCGCAACGATTCGAGTGGCCTCAGAGATTTTCCTTCTTTGCATGCCATGAATGATTTTGTTTTATTCACCACACTCTTATAGCTAGGCATTTATTTTTCTTTCTTTCTTATTTTGCGGCGAAAAGAGAATTGTATTGGTTGAAAAATCAAAGCAATCTTGCAAAGTTAGACATTTGTTCCACAAGTAAAGAATCATAATAATTTCGAACTTCCAAACTCACATTTGGAATCCAAGCACAATCCAAAGCAAAGTGTATTGTTTTTTCCTTTTCTTTTCATGCCTCTAACCATTCTTGATTAACCAAAACAGGCAAAAAAAGTTTACCATAGACACCTTTACTTTTGAGAGGTGAAGGACGATGTACAACCGCTAATTTACCTCATGTGTTATTTTATTTTAAACAGCAAATTTATTTTTGAAGGAATTTTAACTATAAACATTAAATATTATGCATTAGTTTTCCTACTAATAAAGATATAATGGAGGATGGTCACCTTTGGTAAAAGAGTAAATTCCACTTTTAATCTCTAGTTGTATGACAACTCGCTGCATTTTAAAGTCCTGCCACATTTACCTCTTAATTGTGACATTTGTGACAATTTTTCATCCTATTTTACTGTTTTCTAAAACTGAAAAAAATCTGTACCCACATGCTAAGGGCAATATGGCAGCCGATTAGGCTTATAACTCGAATGCACATTTGTTAAAGGCGCAACGAATCATGTGAAATCTCAACAAATTCAATCAAAAAATATGAAATTGGGCATGACGTATATGTGCGGCTAGTTGCACCACACTACTCAATACATATCAGATATATCCATAACGAATTTGATATTTGAATTAGTCAACTGGGACGTCATTCGGATATGGGTCCATGCCAGTCTCCACCACAAGGTTACAACTAAGGGGTAAATGAGTCTCTCTCTTTTTGACGCAAGGCAAACGTTGTCATAGGGAAAAGACTAGCGAGTAAAATGTAGAATTTGCTCTCTCCTTTTCTCTCTTTTTTTGAGGGGAGGCTATTATGGCTAGCTTTATTAAGATCAAATAATCAGTACATCATCCACTAGTTTAGCTGTGAGGCAACCCGGGGGCTCCTCAAACCAGCTACTCGAAATTTTATTACAAAAGCAATACTGAGCTAGCTCATGAGCCGCTTGATTAGCGGACCAAAAACAATGTTTAAACTTAACCTTCCCAGTAGAAACACTAATATCCACACATTCCGCGAAGATTGCTGAAGCAGCATCCCACCAACGTGACTCACCAGTGCAGAAATCTACAACGATGAGAGAATCTGATTCCGCTTCTACACGGCGAACTCCCAAGTTGTTTGCAAGAGTTAATCCGTAGCGCATTGCCATTGCCTCCACAGTTACCACATTTGCAGCATAGGGGACATAGACACATTGAGCCGCCAACAGATTACCATGTCCATCCCTTGGCACTCCAGAAGTAGCACCCGCACCCTCATCTTCATGATATGCTGCGTCAACATTAAGTTTGATGAATTTTGGCTCGGGTCTGACCCATTTATGTTCTCCTCCTTCAGGCTTCCGCACACACGAGCGTTGGTAACTCGCAATTGCTAAAACAGAAACGGGCCATCTTATAGGGGGTGGAGTAGCTTGATCATGAGTAATTTGCCTTCTGATCCACCATAAGTACCAACACCCTACAGCAAGAATCTGCTTCATATCCAATTGTGGTTTTATATGTGTCGACATTGCCGGTAGTATCAATAGATATTCCATGATGGCCGAGCCTGGACGGTCATTGATGATAGCTTCATTAATAGTATCAAGCATTCCCAGCTTGCTCCACAACTCCTTGGCATGCGTACATTCGAACAGAAGGTACCGAACATCCTCAGCCGCTTGATGGCAGATTGGACAAGCTCCATTAGATCCAAAATGCTATTAGTAAGTATAGCTTTTAAAGGGATAATTCCATGCAGGACCCGCCAACAAAAAGTTTGGACTTTACGTGGGATTTGTAGTTTCCATAAAGAACTCCATATAGCCGGGATTTGGGACCCTCCTGGCTGCGCCAAAGTGTTTGCATGGGCCCTATATTTTTGTATCCACTGAACATGATACGCTGACCGAACTGTGAATATTCCCTTTCGGTCTAGATGCCAGACAATGAAGTCTTCAAAGGCTTGAAGATTACCTGGAATTTGCATGATTCTGCGAACATCTACCGGTATGAATATAGAACTGATTAACTCCTCATCCCACATATCTGTTATAGGGTCTATCAGTTCACTAACCCGTGTCACAATCGTTTGGCATCTGACAGTGATAATTCTTCTATTCAGACTAGCTGGGTCTCATGGATCATTCCAAATATTGACCATCTCGCCTGTCACGATCCTCCAGATATAACCAAGCTTAAAAGTTTCAAGTCCCTTCATTATACTCTGCCAGGTGAAAGAAGAACCATTCTTTGGAGTAGCCTACAAAAGGGTTCCATTAGGGAAATACTTGGCCTTAAGAACTCTCGCACAAAGGGAGTTTGGATTAGCAATAAGTCTCCAACTTTGTTTCGCCAGCATCGCAAGATTAAAGATTGGAGGTCCCTGAATCTCATACCCCCTTCATTTTTTGGATAGCACAATTTCCACCAAGAGAACCAATGCATCTTCCTATGTTCCTCATCATCACCCCACCAGAACTGAGCAATTAAATCTGTGATCTCCTTACAAATACCCAAAGGTAAGCTAAATAGTGACATAGCAAAAACTAGGAAAGCCTGAGCCACATACTTTAATAGAATTTCCTTACAGCCATCGGACAACTGCTTCTCCATCCATCCCCTGAGTCTTTCCTTTATCCTTTCACAAAAGTGTCTAAAACAATCACTCCTATCCGCCCCCACCATGGCAGGCAGGCCAAGATATTTATCAGATAGAGCCTTCGTATCAATATGAAGCAACTGGCAAATCTCAGTCCTAGATACCACAGGTGTATTAGGACTAAAAAATATACTTGATTTTGATAAACTCACCATTTGACATGAACTTTGGTAGTAAGAATCTAGCATATGCTGTAAGGAAGCTGCATTTAGAACATCTGCGCTCATGAGAATTAGAGAGTCATCAGCAAATAAAAGGTGTGATACCGATGGCGCATTTCTGCACACTCTAATTCCCTCGATGCCACCAGCCTCTTCTTCAAACTGCAATAGACTAGAAAGCCCTTCCGCACAAAGGAGAAATAGGTAAAAATATCTGTTTCCTGAGAATTGAATCTCACTTTATACCTCAACGAGTTGACGAACGCCATCATCATATCAATCGAATGCTCATGAAAGCCTAGTTTGTGCATCATATCCTTCAGAAAATTCCATTCAACTCGGTCATATGCTTTGTGCATGTCAAGTTTAACCGCACATAATCCCGTTTTCCCCGACCTCTTATTTTTGATCTTATGAATACATTCATATTCTATCAAGATGTTATCCGTAATCATTCTCCCCGGAACAAAAGCACTTTGCGCAGGGGATATAATTTCCGGCAGAATGTTTTTCAAGCGTAGTGCTAACATCTTTGAAACAATTTTATATAGTACATTGCATAAGCTAATAGGACGAAACTGAGTAACTAGTCCAGGGGATTCAATCTTGGGGATCATGACAACTATTGTATCATTCCACTCATCCGGAATTTGCCTGGAATTTATTGCAACCAGTACCTCCTGAGTTATTTCCTCTCCAAGAATATGCCAATACTTTTTGAAAAATATAGCATGCAATCCATCAGGCCCATGTGCCTTCAGATCTCCAATACTATAAACAGCCTGGCGGACATCTTCTGCGGTGAACGGTGCCATCAACATATCATTCATTTGATTTGTGACTTTCGATTGCACCTTAGCTAGCACTTCCGGACTTGTTTGCTGCACTCCTCGTGTGAAAAGGTTAGAAAAATAATTCTGGACATGAGGATTAAGGGCTGCGTTACCTTCTAACCAATTTTCACCTTCACTTTTGAGTTTCTTGATGAAATTTCTTTTCCTTCTAGCTAATGCGAACGCCTGAAAGAACACGGTATTCCGGTCACCGCTAGTTAGCCGGTCGCCCGTGAAAACTGCCTTGCTTGGATCTCCTCTAGTTTCAATAAGTATTCTATTAGTTCGTCCAGCTCTTTCTTTTTCTCCTCATTTTCCGCATTCATCGGCCCGGGCATTACTTTTTCCATGTCTCGCTGAGCTTTACGCAAACGCTTTTTTTTTTAAGACCCGCTGGTCCCAGTCATGAAACTGGGTGTGCATCATATTAAGCTTTTTATAAATAGTTGTTGCCAGTGGATCAGAGCCAACTTTTGCCCAAGGCTCTAGTACCGTCTCATTAAACTTCTCTTCCCATAACCAGCGAGCGTCAAACTTTTTCTGTTGGCCACTTCCACCTGCAACCGGCTGGGAATAATATTCTGTATTAACTAACAATGACCGGTGGTCTGAATGGTTAAATTACAGGTTCTCTAATGCCGCCTGTGGGAACAAGCTTGACCAAGCCTCATTGACTAATCCTCTATCGAGTCTTTCTCTGGTCCTTCCTAAATGGGTCTCCCACAAAACCCGTGTCACACAAATTACAGTCATCAATAACTTGTTGGAAGGCCTGCATGTACTGCTG
>NC_041383.1:633424418-633435845 GCF_002162155.2 Triticum dicoccoides
TTAGAAGCCACGGCAGATCATGACTATGCTGTTGGCAAAAAAATTGGCGTACACATGACCAGGACACAATATGAAACGAATTAGTATAAGATGTCATATGGGACCAGGCTCACGTGGACCCTGGTTCTTCTGCTACTTGTAACGGCACGTGTTGCACACGTCGAATATTACAAATGGAAATGCTCGTCTGTTTGGTGGTTGCCTTCGTGTCCACCTCTCGATCGGGCGCTGGTCTGAACCAAGGAGGCGTAAACGTAGATGGGCTCCCCGTTCTGGTCAAGCTCCGTCACTGCAGCAGAACAACTCCAGAGCAAAAGGAAAGCAGCCAAGTTGTACTCTGCAATCCAGTACGAGTAGTATGACCCGGCGGCTGCTCCTGCTGCTCTGCCAGCTCGCCCTCGCCGCCGCAGCCTCCAGCTCCAAGGTGGTGACCAGCCTCCCCGGGTTCCAGGGGCGCCTCCCCTTCCACCTCGAGACCGGGTACCCATTTCTCGCTTTCTTCTTCAGCTAAGTTTTGTACGCACCATGGCGGTGGGAGAATATAACCGGCTGCTGCTTAAGGTACGTGGAGGTGGACGAGGACAAGGGCACCGAGCTGTTCTACTACTTCGTGGAGTCCGAGGCCGGCGGCGAGGATGACCCTTTCCTCCTCTGGCTCACCGGCGGCGACGACTGCTCCGTACTCAGCGGCCTCGCGTCGAGATCGGTAAGTTTTGTTTGCGTTCTCAACCGATGACTCGCCGTTACTCTCTACTCTGTCATATCATACATGAGATGCGTACACATGCCAACCGCAACTGCAGGTCCATTCAAATTCGTCATAGAACCTTACAATGGCACCATACCGAGCCTGGAAATCAATCCGAACTCATGGTCCAAGGTCGGTCACGTTTATACTCTGCAGTTAACCGTTCAATCCTGATTGCTTTCTTGGCGGTTCAATCCTAATTCCTGCCTTGATGACGCCCATTTGCAGGTGGCACATATCCTCTTCGTTGATTCGCCGGCCGGGGCCGGATTTTCCTTTTCCAAATAACCCGAAGGCTACGATGTTGGGGATGTATCTACCTCACTGCAGCTCCATGAGTTCCTTATCAAGGTGCTACTTAACTGCTTACCAGCTACTCCTATCCATGGATTTGTTACGATGCATTGACTGGCTATATCTTCCTTACTGTGTTGATTCACGTGACCTTGTCCAGTGGATTACGGACCATCCCAAGTTTCTATCGAGTCCTCTCTACATCGGGGGAGACTCTTATGGTGGAAAAATTGTACCATTCATCGCACAAAAGATTTCAGAAGGTACGGGCACTTGCTGTACATTTCCGCCCATCCATTGAGTATGAGTTTATATTTGACTGAATTCGCGGATTTAACAACAAGGTAAACGTGGCAAGCCATTTCAAAATAAAAAAATAAATAGAGTATTGGACTGTGCTAACGTCCAATCCACATGGCTAGTGGTTTTTCTGATTTTTGGCTACACAATATAAAAAGAAAATAAAACTGCTAGAAAGGGACTTGAACCCAGGTCAATTAATTAGACTTTGCACCCAATAACCAACTAAGCCATCTTTAGTTATTGTCTATTGTATACAGACAAAGTTACCTGAACCTTTCTTTTTTCTGTCATATCAACGATAAAAACCTTTTTTTTTTGCTTGGTAACTTTGGCATGATCTGCGTGATAACTATGACTTGAGCAACATGATAACTATACTATGATAAGCCTGATAACTATAATATGAGAAGGTTAATGACTATACCATGAGTAGCATGATAACTTTAGCATGGGGTAGTGGTAACTTCACACTGGGGTATGTTTCAACAAAAAAAAGTTATCGAGACATGTTTCAGTAATGTTTTTCACATGGGTAAAAAGTTGTCAATGTGTTGTATGTAAGTTATCGGGTGTCCGGTGCGTAAACTACCATGCTATTTGCACTAGGTTATCAGAGCATGTTTCTAGAACTTTTCGCCCAAGGTGAAAAGTTATCAATGCGTTTATATGTAAGTTATCAGGTTAATTGTACGTAAGTTATCATCTTATTTACACAAAAGTTACCGGGGTATATTTTAACAACTTTTTCACCTCGGATAGTCAAAAAATTCATTTGAACTTGTCAGGAGCCAAGTAGTGGGTGAGTTGGTGACGGGGGGATAGACCCTGGGTAGCCTCATCTGCACCTTAGCAGATTTAAAGACATCGGGGCTAGCCCAGCCCCTTAGTCTGACTGGTCGCAAGCCGGTTCCCATGGCCGGCTGGAGCCGACATGCCGCCTCGTAGAAGGCGGCGAGGGCATGGGCCGGCTCCTAGCAGGCGGCCCATCGCCACCTCAAAGTCTGCGCCCACCTGCTATGACAAGACATGGCATGGCAACAGTGCCCCCTACCATCCTCGAAATCCGGAAGGAATGTGGCCACAGTGCAGACGTACCAGGCGGACATCCCCCGCCTGGCACGACACTGTAGCCATGGCCAACGAGAAGCCCAGGAAAGACGGCTCCTTGATCGGATGGTAGCCATGGCCAACGAGAAGCCGGCCATGCCGACTGATCCCAAGGAAGCTGAAGCAGGGACATCATTCTAGCCGGCCAAAGAGACCAAGCAGATCCCCTTGGATCCAGACCACCCGGAGAGGTTTGCTGTTATGGGCACTAGCCTTGACAACAAATAGGAAGGCGAGCTCGTCGATTTCCTCCATGAGAATCAAGACATCTTTTCATGGTCCCCCAAAGACATGCCTGTCAGAAGAAAAGAAAAGTATCGTTGGAGAAGAAGTCACCCGACTGCCAGCAGCCGGATTCATTATGGAAGTGTTCCACCGGACTGGCTTGCCAACCTGGTTCTTGTGTTGAAGAAGAACAACAAGTGGCATATGTGCATTGACTATACCAGACTCAACAAAGCCTGCCCCAAAGATCCATTCGCTCTGCCGCGAATAGACCAAGTGATCGACTCCACAGCTGGATGTGAGCTATTGTCTTTCCTTGATGCCTATTCCGGCTACCACCAGATCAAGCTAGATCCGGCTGATCGACTGAAGACCGCCTTCATCACACCATTTGGTGCATTCTGCTACATCACCATGACGTTCGGCTTGAGGAACGCCGGCGCCACCTTCCAATGCTGCATGCAGAAGTTCTTGCTGAAGCAACTCTGATGCAATGCCCATGTTTACGTGGATGACATTGTGGTGAAGACGGAAAAGCGTGGCACCCTCATGGAGGACTTGAAGGAGACCTTTAAAAATCTGCGCTGCTTCAACATCAAGCTCAATCCGGAGAAATGTGTCTTCGGCGGGCCAGCCGGCCAGCTCCTGGGCTTCCTTGTCTCAGAACGCGGCATCGAGTGCAACCCCGTGAAGATCAAGGCCATCGAGAGGATGGAGAAGCCCACCAAGCTGCGTGATGTACAGAAGTTCACCGGGTGCTGGCATCCCTCAGCCGCTTCATCAGTCGGCTGGGCGAAAAGGCACCCCCTCTGTACCAGCTCATGAAGAAAACCAGTTGCTTCGAGTGGAACGACCAGGCGGACGCCGCCTTCCTCCAACTCAAGCAAATGATGTCAACGCCGCCTATCTTGGCGGCCCTGGTTGCTAAAGAGCCTATGCTCCTCTACATCGCCGCCACCAATAGAGTTATCAGCACGGTGATCGTTGTCGAGCGCCCAGAAGCCGGCAAGGCACAGTTGGTCCAGAGGCCAGTATATTACTTGAGCGAGGTCCTATCGGCCTCCAAGCAGAATTACCCCCACTACTAGAAGATGTGCTATGGCATGTACTTTGCCGCCAAGAAGCTGAAGCAGTACTTTCAAGAGCACTCCATCACAGTCGTCTGCACTGCTCCCCTTGCCGAGATAATAGGCAATAGAGATGCCTCGGTCCAGGTGGCCAAGTGGGCCATCGAGCTGGCTCCGCATACCATCTTGTACCAGCCCCGCATCGCCATCAAGTCCCAAGCACTGGCCGACTTCCTCGTCGACTGGGCCGAGTCCCAGTACCTGCCGCCAGCTCTGGACTCTACGCACTGGCGGATGCACTTTGATGGCTCCAAGATGCGCACCAGTCTAGGAGCCATCATCGTTCTCACCTCTCTCAAAGGAGACAAGCTGAAGTACATGCTTCCACTTTGCCGCCTCCAACAACATAGCCGAGTATGAAGCGCTCATCTTTGGGCTCTGACTGGCCAAAGAAATCGGCATTCACCGCATCCTCTGCTATGGCGACTCGGACTTGGTGGTCAAGCAGTCGTTCGGCGACTGGGACGCCAAGGATGCCAACGTGGCAAGCTATCGCTTCCTCGTTCAGCAGATGAGCGGCCAATTCGACGGTTGTGAGTTCATCCATGTGCCACGGGCTGACAACGACGCAGCAGATGCTCTCGCCTGCATCGGCTCTACCCGGCAAGCTATACCATCTGGCGCTCCCTCGAGCACCTCCGCAAGCCGTCCATCAAGCCTCCACCAGAATCCGACTCCATCTTCGTGCTGACTGCCCCAGGAGGAGCCGGATCCGGCTTGGGGACTTCAGCGGCCGGCGCGAGGACTTCGCCAAGCGGCCCGGAGGCTGCAGCACCAGCACCCAGCCCAGCGCTCCCAACAGGCGGCCCGGGGGCTGCTGCAGTCGGCCAGGGGACTTCATCAAAGCCATCCGGAGCGGCCGACTCCAGCCCGCCGCCTCCCAACCCGGCCCCCGTCGTACCAGTCATCGTGTTCACAGTGGTGACGACCCCATCTTGGGCACAACCCATCCGCGACTACTTGGTCAGTAGCGTGCTGCCAACCGACCAGGTGCTAGCCAGGAAGATCTAGTGCAGAGCAGGTGCCTACACCATTGACAATCAAGAGCTTGCAAGGCGGAGTGTGACTAGCGTCCACCAATGATGCGTGGAACCAGAGAAAGGCAAGGAGATCCTTAGAGATATACATCAAGGCGAATGTGGCAACCATTCCGCCTCCAGATCCCTCGTGGCCAAAGCTTTCCGCCACAGCTTCTTCTAGCCGACTACTTTGGACAACGCCAACAAGTTATTCAAGAAGTGCAAGGGGTGCCAGGTGTTCAGCGCCAAGCAACACCTGCCATCCTCCGCCCTCAAGACCATCCCCATCACCTGGACCTTTGCCGTGTGGGGTTTGGATATGGTAGGCCCGTTCAAGACGGCACGCGGCAGCATGACCCATCTGCTAGTCGTCGTGGACAAGTTCACCAAATTGATAGAAGCAAAACCAATCAAGAAGCTGAATGGTCCGACTGCTGTCATATTCATCGCCGACATCACTGTCAGATATGGCGTTCCTCACAGCATCATCACCGACAATGGCACCAACTTTGCCAAAGGTGCCTTGGCCCGCTTCTGCGCAAATCAAGGCATCTGACTGGACTTAGCGTCTGTTGCCCATCCACAGCCAAACGACCAGGTGGAGCGAGCAAACGGCCTCATCTTGTCCGGTATCAAGCCCCGCCTGATCGAGCCACTAAATCTGCCGGCCGGCTGCTGGATCGACGATCTGTCGTCCGTCCACTGGAGTCTTCCAACCACGCCGAACAGATCAACCAGCTTCACGCCCTTCTTCCTTGTGTATGGTTTCGAGGTGATCATCCCTTGGGATATTGAGTTCGACTCGCCTCGGGTTCCATGTACACAGAGGCGGAGGCAAAAGAAGCGCGAGAAGACGATGTCGATATGCTGGAAGAGGCCTGATTGCTAGCATGCAGCCGGTCCACCATCTACCAGCACAACCTGCGCCGCTACCACAACAAGAATGTCAGGCCGCGTTCTTTTCGTGAGGGCGACCTTGTGCTCCGCCTGATCCATCAATCAGCCGGACAACGCAAGCTCGCAGCACCTTGGGAAGGCCCCTTCATCATCAGCAAGGCCTTGGGCAACGACTCGCACTACCTCATCGACGCCCAGAAGCCCAGGACGCGCAAGAGGTGCACAGCCGGCGAAAAAACGGAGCGGCCATGGAACACAAATCTGCTCCGCCCGTTTACAGTTGATTCGAGCGTATGTATCATGCCAACTTTTGTATTAAATAACATACCTCAGGTCCCCCGAGGTGAACTCGGGGGCTACCTTTTTATCTATCTATGAGATAAGCTTATGCCATGACTTGAGTTTTTCTATTCCTGCCCCGTCCGGGTTCCGGTAAGCCTGCCCGGGGGCTAGCCGCCTTGGCCTAGGTTTGCACCAGCCGGAGCTGACTAGTAGTGTGCCGACTCTGAGAGCCCTCTCTCCGCCCTAAGTCACAGCTCGTAGCATAGCTGTCCGGCTGGAGGGAGCTAAAGGTCGAAATAGTCGCCCACACGAAATTTGACTAAGAGCGCTAACTTAGGCCCAATCGTACCTCCGCCTTCCTCGTTCGGCTGCTCAGCAGCCGGTAGGCCGGCTTCGCGCTCGATCAAGTTGCACTCTACGCGGCCTAAGTAACTTGCCCATTCCAAAGAACAACCGAGCCCCTGACCCAGTCACAGACCGCAGAGCGGCTCTCCGACTGGCAGGGAGGCGGCCAAGGAAATGCGGCACAGCAGAAAGCAAAAGAGAGAAAAGCAGAACTCGAGCAAGAATTTAAACTTATGCACATTGCAAAAGGCCAGAGGCGAGCATCCATGAAGTTTAAAGTACACCCCGAGTGGGTGGAGTTGCGCACACTTAATAGAATTGTTCAAAAGGATTACATCACAGTACAAGACAAGATAAATGTGTCCGCCTAGGCCAGAGGAGCAGCAGGTGGGTTCGAGGGGTCTGCGGAGGTAGCGGCACTGGATGGTGGAGCGGCCGGCTGGCTGGTCTTGGTCTAGTCGGCAGCGGCAGTAGTCGGCGTAGCCACCCACGGCTCGCTGGTCGAAGCCTGATCAGGCTGAGGTTGGCTGCCCGCTCCATCCTCCGGTACGTCATCTTCGTCCTCATTGAACTTGTCGTCGTCATCTCCCTCATCGCTGGAGGCGATTTCCTCCGCCGGGTCCTCCTCGCGCGTTGGGTCCAACCTAAACCATCTCGGCGTCACCACATTGTCGCAGGCATCCAAGTCAGGGACGAAGACGACAATGTTGGTGTAGTCGGTGAGTGTCGCCGTGCACCGGGTGAGCTCAAGGCCCGCCTCAACCAGCTTGTCTGCGGCCTCCAGCCGGAAGGTGGCTAGTTGGGTCAAGTCCAAGTTGGGATACCATGCCTTGGCGAACTCCAGGGCCATCCGAGCACCCCGCCCGAGCCGTGGCGCCCTTCCAATCCTCGAAGCGATCGACTGCAGCCTCCAGCCACTCGGCGGTCCAGCTAGGGGTGCGTGGGATCCGAGCGCCTGGCCAGAGGGATGCCAGCACCACAGCACCGGCGCGTTGCAGACGGCAGATTATCTGATGGGCCGGCTGCAGGCGCGTCTTAATGGCCAGGAACTGCTCACCGAGGTTACGGGCCATATTGGGCGCGATGTCCACGCCTGCCACCCTTCGCGCGCCGCGCCTCGATGGCCTGGGTGATGGCGACGGAGTAGCCCGGGAAGTACTGAGCAGGAAAAAGATCAAAGTATGAGAAGGTTGAAGCCAGCTCCCGGTGTAGTCGACAGCCACTCAAGAAGAAGAGAACAACTTACTGTCGACCAAGTCCTCGATCTCCCCATAGCCGGCGTTCAGGAACTTCTCCTTCCTGGCCCAGTTCGAGCGTTGAGTCTCGAACCCCGCCTTGAGGAGGTCCTCGCCATCCTTCAGCTGCTGGATCTCCGCCTTGTGCCACTCCACTTGGTCGGCCAGCTCCTTGTTCAGGCATTCGCACTCCTGCGTTGCCTGGCTGCACTCTAGATCCTTGGTGCGGAGCTCGGTCTCGACCTCGCCTAAGTGCTGCTGCAGTGCAACAACCACTTCTGCAAAGATAAAAAAGAAGACGTCAACATCAAAAGAAAAAGGTAGTTGCCGGAAGATCCGTCCCGACTGCTCAACAGTCGACCCGAATCTCGAGGGCTGCATCCAGCGGGTGCGCTGACGCGCCCCTATGAGAAGAAAGGCGGAATGTTGAAGTCGTCGGTCCGCTTGGCCAGCTCCTTGACGTGGGAGTTGTAGGCGGCTGCGCGGAGGTTTTGGTAGTCCTGCAGCAAGGACAAAAGAAGAAAAGAAAAACAAGATTAGCACTCAGAACTCACTTTAAAGTCCCGAGCCCCCTGCTCAAAAGTTGGCCCAGAACTCGAGGGCTACACCCAGTGGGTGCGCTGGCGCACCCCCACGGAAGATTGCAGGAAGATAAAGACAAAAAGCAAGCATGTACCTGAACGACCGCTAGCAACGTCAGGAACTCCTGCACGCACTACTGGAGGGCAGCGCCTTGGGAGGCAAGCTAGGTCTGGACGTCCTTCACGGACATGTTCAAGATGCCACCACCACCGCCAGATGCCCAGTCCGCTATGTTGGCACTGGTGGCCTCAACATCAGGCATCGGGGAGTTGGAGGCTCTGACCTCCATCAGCCATGGTGCCGAGCTTGCCTTCACCGGGCGTTGGCGCACCGGGATGCGGACCATGGGAAGCGGCCCCACCGTCAGCTGGTCATCAGACGACACCGCCTGTGGCCCCTCGGGCTGGCCGACCTGGGGCTACCTCCTTCCATCTTCACGGCCGGTTGGACAACGCCAGCTCCGCCAGCCGAGTCCGGGACCTCCGGCGCAGGCAGCTCCGGGTGCTGAGAGTCGACGGGCCCGGAGGCCTAACCGCAGGACGCCTTTGCCTCCTACGCTTTGGTGGCCACGCTCGCCTGCTCCTTGTTCGCCGCCTCGGCCGCAGCATCGGCCTCCGCCTACGCCGCCCTGGCCGCCTCCTCCCGCTCCTCGCGCGCCTCCCACGCATTTCTCTCTGTGGCCTCCTGGAGGTCGGCAAGCGAGTCCACGCGGCGGGGGGCTGCAGGGTTACCGGCCGCCCCAACCACCAAAGCAGCTGGGGGCCGCTAGAGAAACAGTGGGGCCCTGTTCAAGCAAGAAGGAAAAGAGCATTAAAGAAACGAGCCAAGAAGAAACAAATGAAAAACAACAGAAGGAGAATCAAAAGTACTCACGCAGACACCACCGGGCGCGGCTTCAAGACCCTCTGGTACTAGGCCGTCCTCGCAGCAGCCTCTTGTCGCTTGGTCGCGGCGGCCAAGGTCTTCGGCTTCTTGGGCCGGCTGCCATAGAGCCCGCCCTCAGCCCGGCACTTTGGCGCGCCGGCTGCCGCAGTCGGCGCGACCAAAGAGCTGGCGCCGCCCTGTCAGTGTGGCGGGCGCGGCACGGTTCGTTGTCTTCTGCATCGTTGTCTGACCACTCTTGGAGGCCGCCTCCGGAGAAGCCACCTGCTTCCCCTCCACCACCGCCTGTGGCATCATCCTCCTCCATGGTGGCCTCCCCCAAGTTGGGGTCGCCCTCGTCGCTCACCGACCGGTCCGGCAGGAACACCTCGCCCGGAGCCAGTTGGATGGCCGTCTAGCCCGGGAAGTACTACAACAAGGCCGACTGCTTAGGCGGCGGGAAGAACTCGGACCAGCAAAAGAGAAAATGAAAGAGAAGCGAGGGACTTACTGTAGGCGGCGGGTTGGCCCGGCTGTATGGCGGCTTGCCAAATTGCCACTTCGACTCCGACAGCTTGTAGTCGGAGATGTGGTTCACCAGCCGAACGATCTCCAAGACCAGCATCTCCTTGGTGGACATCCGGGACGGATCCCGGCGCCCACTCATGGCGCTGATGATGTGGGGCCGACCCTGGAGAGGCAGTACCCGGCGCTCCACGAAGGCGGCCAGCAAGTCAGAAGGCTTGAGGCGCTCCGAGTCGATCATCACCTGGAGCCTGGCGAGGGCGCTGGTGGAGGGGATCAACAGAGTCTTCAACCGGAAGCTCCAGGTGGCGCGGGGCTCGGCAGGCAGGTCGACTGCATAAGCCGGCAAGTTAACGTAGTTCCGTGCCAAGTTGAGGTTCTCAACGTGGAAGTACGACCGCTGCCACAGTTTGGCCGACTGCAACAGGGCAGTGACCGGGAAGCGAGGCCCGCCTCTAGTCCTTGTGCACCGCACCGCGACGCAGGCTCCGCACTGCGCCGCCTCGCCCTTGGTGGCGGTGCCGAGCTTGAGGTAGAAGAGCTCTGCCCACAGCTCGAGTGTGGGTAGAGTGCCGAGGTAGCCTTCACAGAGCGTGACCAAGGCGGAGAGCAGCACCACCGTGTTCGGCGTGAGGTCGTGGGGCTGCACTCTGTAGAAATCCATTAGCGAGCGGAGGAACCCGCTGGCCGGAAGGCCGTAGCCGCGAAGAAAATGCGACCGAAAGATGACGTACTCGCCATCCTTCGGTGCCGGAGAGATCTCCCTGACAGGGGGAAGACGCACCTTGACGTCGGTGTGATGAGGAAGGCACCATGTCTCGCGGAGGAACTGGATGTGATCCTCGTCGATGGTGGAGCCGTCCAAGTCATCGGTGATGCCGCTGAGCGCCATGGGCTCTGTGCTCGGCAGTGGCGCGAGGCGGCAGCGACAAAGAGAAGGCTCGGTGACAATGAGTCGCGGCAGCACTCCGGCGAGGGAAGAAAGCACAACATCGACGAGGAAGAAGAAGCAAGACAGAGGGAGAGGAGGGTGCATGTGCGTTCTGCCGCCCCTGTTCCCCCTACTTATAGCCCTACGGTGGCAGAGCCGAGGGGGCGGGACGTGGGGAGCGTGGGATTAACTGCGCCTACTCCCTCACAACCCTGCAACTTCCGCACCTTAAAGGCGTGTATTAAATTGCCCTGGGAAGAGCAACCATCCGCCCCGGCCGCAGCGGATCCACGCGTGTGCCGAGGCCCTATAGTGGCGAGCCCGGGACTGCAGGGACGTCCCGTTGCGCACGTGGGCTGGCAGGCCGACCTGACCAACAAGTGTTGGGGAACGTAGTAATTTCAAAAAATTTCCTACGTACACGCAAGATCATGGTGATGACATAGCAATGAGAGGGGAGAGTGTTGTCCACGTACCCTCGTAGACCGTAAGCGGAAGCGTTATGACAACGCGGTTGATGTAGTCGTACGTCTTCACGATCCGACCGATCCAAGCACCGAACGTACGGCACCTCCGAGTTCAGCACACGTTTAGCTCGATGACGATCCCCGGGCTCGGATCCAGCAAATCTTCGGGGATGAGTTCCGTCAGCATGACGGCGTGGTGACGATGATGATGTTCTACCGGCGCAGGGCTTCGCCTAAACTCCGTGACGATATGACCGAGGTGGAATATGGTGGAGGATGGCACCGCACACGGCTAAGGAACGATCCGTAGATCAACTTGTGTGTTCTGGGGTGCCCCCCTGCCCCCATATGTAAAGGAGCAAGGGGGGAGGCCGGCTGGCCCTTGTGGGCACGCCAAGGAGGAGGAGTCCTCCTCCTAGTAGGAGTAGGACTCCCCCTTTCCTACTCCTACTAGGAGGGGAAAGGAAGGGGGAGAGGGG
>NC_041383.1:633436142-633455421 GCF_002162155.2 Triticum dicoccoides
CCCCCCTCCTAGTATAATTTGGACCAGAGGGAGAGGGGCGCGCGGCCCACCCTGTCCGCCCCTCTCTCTTTCCACCAAGGCCCATGTGGCCCATTATCTCTCCTCGGGGGGTTCTGGTAACCCTCCGACACTCCGGTTTTCTCTGAAAACGTCCGGAACACTTCCGTTGTCCGAATATAGTCGTCCAATATATCAATCTTTATGTCTCGACCATTTCGAGACTCCTCGTCATGTCCGTGATCACATCCGGGACTCCGAAAAAACTTCGGTACATCAAAACTTATAAACTCATAATAAAACTGTCATCGTAACGTTAAGCGTGCGGACCCTACGGGTTCGAGAACTATGTAGACATGACCTAGAACTATTCTCGGTCAATAACCAATAGCGGAACCTGGATGCCCATATTGGTTCCTACATATTCTACGAAGATCTTTATCGGTCAAACCGCATAACAACATACGTTGTTCCCTTTGTCATCGGTATGTTACTTGCCCGAGATTCGATCGTCGGTATCTAATACCTAGTTCAATCTCGTTACCGGCAAGTCTCTTTACTCGTTACGTAATGCATCATTCCGTAACTAACTCATTAGCTACATTGCTTGCAAGGCTTATGGTGATGTGCATTACCGAGAGGGCCCAGAGATACCTCTCCGACAATCGGAGTGACAAAACCTAATCTCTCAATACGCTAACCCAACATGTACCTTCGGAGACACCTGTAGTACTCCGTTATAATCACCCAGTTACGTTGTGACGTTTGGTAGCACCCAAAGTGTTCCTCCGGTAAACGGGAGTTGCATAATCTCATAGTTACAGGAACATGTATAAGTCATGAAGAAAGCAATAGCAATATACTAAACGATCAAGTGCTAAGCTAACGGAATGGGTCAAGTCAATCACATCATTCTTCTAATGATGTGATCCCGTTAATCAAATGACAACTCATTTTTCCATGGCTAGGAAACATAACCATCTTTGATAAACGAGCTAGTCAAGTAGAGGCATACTAGTGACACTTTGTTTGTCTATGTTTTCACACATGTATTATGTTTCCGGTTAATACAATTCTCGCATGAATAATAAACATTTATCATGATATAAGGAAATAAATAATAACTTTATTATTGCCTCTAGGGCATATTTCCTTCAGTCTCCCACTTGCACTAGAGTCAATAATCTAGTTCACATCATCATGTGATTCAACACCAATATTCACATCTGTATGTGATTAACACCCATAGTTCACATCTTCATGTGATCAACACCCAAAGGGTTTACTAGAGTCAATAATCTAGTTCACATCGCTATGTGATTAACACCCAAAAGAGTACTAAGGTATGATCATGTTTTGCTCGTGAGAGGAGTTTAGTCAACGGGTCTGTCACATTCAGAGCCGTATGTATTTTGCAAATATTCTATGTCTACAATGCTCTGCATGGAGCTACTCTAGCAGATTGCTCGCACTTTCAATATGTATCCAGATTGAGACTTAGAGTCATCTGGATTGGTTTCAAAGTTTGCACCGATGTAACTTTTACAATGAACTCTTTTATCACCTCAATAATCGAGAAACATCTCCTTAGTCCTTACTAAGGATATTCTTGACCGCTGTCCAGTGATCTACTATTAGATCAAAATTGTATTCCTTTGCCAAACTCAGAGCAAGGTATACAATAGGTCTGGTATACAACATAGCATACTTTATAGAACCTATGACTGAGGCATAGGGAATGACTTTTCATTCTCTTTCTATTTTCTGCCATGGTCGGGTCTTGAGTCTTACTCAACTTCACACCTTTGCATCACAGGCAAGAACTCCTTCTTTGACTGTTCCATTTTGAAATATTTCAAAAATTTATCAAGGTATGTACTCATTGAAAAATCTTATCAAGCGTCTTTTGATCTATCTATATAGATCTTGATGCTCAATGTCTAAGCAGCTTCACCAAGGTCTTGCTTTGAAAAACTCTTATTCAAGTATCCTTTCATGCTATCCAGAATTTCTATATCATTTCCAATCAAAAATATGTCATCCACATATAATATTAGAAATGCTACAGAGCTCCCACTCACTTTCTTGTAAATACAGGCTTCTCAAAAAGTCTGTATAAAACCATATGCTTTGATCAACTCATCAAAGCGTATATTCCAACTCCGAGAGGCTTGCACCAGTCCATAAATGGATTGCCCGAGCTTGCACACTTTGTTAGCACCTTTAGGATTGACAAAAACCTTCTGGTTGCATCATATGCAACTCTTCTTTAATAAATCCATTAAGGAATGTAGTTTTGACATCCATTTGCCAGATTTCATAAAATTTGGCAATTGCTAACATGATTCGGACAGACTTAAGCATCGCTACGAGTGAGAAAATCTCATCGTATTCAACACCTTGAACTTGTCGAAAACCTTTTGCAACAAGTCGAGCTTTGTAGATAGTAACACTACTATCAGTGTCCGTCTTCCTCTTGAAGATCCATTTATTTAACATGGCTTGCTGATCATCGAGCAAGTCAATCAAAGTCCATACTTTGTTCTCATACATGGATCATATCTCAGATTTTATGGCCTCAAGCCATTTCGTGGAATCTGGGCTCATCATCGCTTCCTCATAGTTCGTAGGTTCATCATGGTCTAGTAACATGACTTCCAGAACATGATTACCGTACCACTCTGGTGCGGATCTTACTCTAGAAGACCTACGAGGTTTGGTAGCAACTTGATCTGAAGTTTCATGATCATCATCATTAACTTCCTCACTAATTGGTGTAGGAATCACTGGAACTGATTTTTGTGATGAACTACTTTCCAATAAGGGAGAAGGTACAATTACCTCATCAAGTTCTACTTTCCTCCACTCACTTCTTTCGAGAGAAACTTCTTCTCTAGAAAGGATCCATCTTAGCAACGAATAACTTGCCTTTGGATCTGTGATAGAAGGTGTACCCAATAGTTACCTTTGGGTATTCTATGAAGACGCACTTCTCCAATTTGGGTTCGAGCTTATCAGGTTGAAAACCTTTTTATTATAAGCATCGCAACTCCAAGTTTTAAGAAACGACAGCTTAGGTTTACTGCTAAACCATAGTTCATACGGTGTCGTCTCAACGGATTTAGATGTTGCCCTATTAAACGTGAATGCAGCTGTCTCTAATGCATAACCCCAAAACGATAGTGGTAAACCGATAAGAGACATCATAGATCGCACCATATCTAGTAAAGTACGATTACGACGTTCGGACACACCATTACATTGTGGTGTTCCAGATGGCGTGAGTTGCGAAACTATTTCACATTGTTTCAAATGAAGACCAAACTCATAACTCAAATATTCGTCTCCACGATCAGATCGTAGAAACTTTATTTTTCTTGTTATGATGATTTTTCCACTTCACTCTGAAATTCTTTGAACTTTTCAACTATTTCAGACTTATGTTTAATTAAGTAGATATACCCATATCTGCTCAAATCATCTGTGAAGGTTAGAAAATAACGATACTTGCCACAAGCCTTAACACTCATCGGATCGCATACATCGGTATGTATTATTTCCAATAAGTCAGTAGCTCGTTCCATTGTTCCGGAGAACGGAGTTTTAGTCATCTTGCCCAAAAAGCACGGTTCGCAAGCATCAAATGATTCATAACAAGGAGATTCCAAAAATCCATCTTTATGGAGTTTCTTCATGCGCTTTACACCGATATGACCCAAACGACAGTGCCACAAATAAGTTGCACTATCATTATCAACTTTGCATATTTTGGCATCAATATTATGAATATGTGTATTACTACGATCGAGATCCAACAAACTATTTTCATTGGGTGTATGACCATCGAAGGTTTTATTCATGTAAATAGAACAACAATTATTCTTTGACTTTAAATGAATAACCGTATCACAATAAACATGATCAAATCATATTCATGCTCAACGCAAACACCAAATAACATTTATTTAGGTCTAACACTAATCCCGAAAGTATAGGAGTGTGCGATGATGATCATATCAATCTTGGAACCACTTCCAACACACATCGTCACTTCACCCTCAACTAGTCTCTGTTTATTCTGTAACTCCTGTTTCGAGTTACTAATATTTAGCAACCGAACAAGTATCAAATACTCAGGGGCTACTATAAACACTAGTAAGGTACACATCAATAACCTGTATATCAAATATACCCTTGTTCACTTTGCCATCCTTCTTATCCACCAAATATTCAGGGCATTTCCACTTCCAGTGACCATTTCCTTTGCAGTGTAAGCACTCAGTTTCAGGCTTTGGTTCAGCTTTGGGCTTCTTCGTGGGAGTGACAACTTGCTTGCCATTCTGCTTGAAGTTCCCTTTCTTTCCCTTTGCCCTTTTCTTGAAACTAGTGGTTTTGTCAATCATCAACACTTGATGCTCTTTTCTTGATTTCTACCTTCGTCGATTTCAGCATCACAAAGAGCTCGGGAATCGTTTTCGTCATCCTTTGCATAATATAGTTCATCACAAAGTTCTACTAACTTGGTGATGGTGACTAGAGAATTCTGTCAATCACTATCTTATCTAGAAGATTAACTTCCACTTGATTCAAGCGATTGTAGTACCGAGACAATCTGAGCACATGCTCACTTGTTGAGCGATTCTCCTCCATCTTTTAGCCATAGAACTTGTTGGAGACTTCATATCTCTCAACTCGGGTATTTGCTTGAAGTATCAACTTCAACTCCTGGAACATCTCATATGGTCCATGGCGTTCAAAAACGTCTTTGAAGTCCCGATTCTAAGCCGTTAAGCATGGTGCACTAAACTGTCAAGTAGTCATCATATTGAGCCAGCCAAACGTTCATAACGTCTGCATCTGCTCCTGCAATCGGTCTGTCACCTAGCGGTGCATTAAGGACATAATTCTTCTGTGCAGCAATGAGGACAAACCTCAGATCACGGATCCAATCCGCATCATTGCTACTAACATCTTTCAATACAATTTTCTCTAGGAATATATCAAAATAAACATATGAAAGCAACAACGCAAGCTATTGATCTACAACATAATTTGCAAAATACTACCAGGACTAAGTTCATGATAAATTAAAGTTCAATTAATCATATTACTTAAGAACTCCCACTTAGATAGACATCCCTCTAATCCTTTAAGTGATTACGTGATCCATATCAACTACACCATGTCCGATCATCACGTGAGATGGAGTAGTTTCAACGGTGAACATCATTATGTTGATCATATCTACTATATGATTCACGCTCGACCTTTCGGTCTCCGTGTTCCGAGGCCATATCTGCATATGCTAGGCTCGTCAAGTTTAACCTGAGTATTCTGCGTGTGCAAAACTGGCTTGCACCCATTGTAGATGGACGTTGAGCTTATCACACCCGATCATCACGTGGTGTCTGGGCACGACGAACTTTGGCAATGGTGCATACTCAGGGAGAACACTTCTTGATAATTTAGTGAGAGATCATCTTAAAATGCTACCGTCAATCAAAGCAAGATAAGATGCATAAAGGATAAACATCACATGCAATCAATATAAGTGATATGATATGGCCATCATCATCTTGTGCTTGTGATCTGCATCTCCGAAGCACCGTCATGATCACCATTGTCACCGGCGCGACACCTTGATCTCCATCGTAGCATCGTTGTCGTCTCGCCAATCTTATGCTTCTACGACTATCGCTACCGCTTAGTGATAAAGTAAAGCATTACAGGGCGATTGCATTGCATACAATAAAGCGACAACCATATGGCTCCTGCCAGTTGCCGATAACTTTGGTTACAAAACATGATCATCTCATACAATAAAATATAGCATCACGTCTTGACCATATCACATCACAACATGCCCTGCAAAAACAAGTTAGACGTCCTCTACTTTGTTGTTGCAAATTTTACGTGGCTGCTACGGGCTTAGCAAGAACCGTTCTTACCTACGCATCAAAACCACAACGATAGTTTGTCAAGTTGGTGTTGTTTTAACCTTCGCAAGGACCGGGCATAGCCACACTCGGTTCAACTAAAGTTGGAGAAACTGACACCCGCCAGCCACCTGTGTGCAAAGGACGTCGGTAGAACCAGTCTCGCGTAAGCGTACGCGTAATGTCAGTCCGGACCACTTCATCCAACAATACCGCCGGACCAAAGTATGACATGCTGGTAAGCAGTATGACTTATATCGCCCACAACTCACTTGTGTTCTACTCGTGCCGATAACATCAACGCATAAAACCTAGGCTCGGATGCCACTGTTGGGGAACGTAGTAATTTCAAAAAAATTCCTACGTACACGCAAGATCATGGTGATGACATAGCAACGAGAGGGGAGAGTGTTGTGCACGTACCCTCGTAGACCGTAAGCGGAAGCGTTATGACAACGCGGTTGATGTAGTCGTGCGTCTTCACGATCCGACCGATCCAAGCACCGAACGTACGACACCTCCGAGTTCAGCACCCGTTCAGCTCGATGACGATCCCTGGGCTCCGATCCAGCAAAGCTTCGGGGATGACTTCTGTCAGCACGACGGCATGGTGACGATGATGATGTTCTACCGTCGCAGGGCTTCGCCTAAACTCCGTGACGATATGACCGAGGTGGAATATGGTGGAGGATGGCACCGCACACGGCTAAGGAATGATCCGTAGATCAACTTGTGTGTTCTGGGGTGCCCCCCTGCCCCCATATATAAAGGAGCAAGGGGGGAGGCCGGCTGGCCCTTGTGGGCACGCCAAGGAGGAGGAGTCCTCCTCCTAGTAGGAGTAGGACTCCCCCTTTCCTACTCCTACTAGGAGGGGAAAGGAAGGGGGAGAGGGGGAAGGAAAGAGGGGGGGGGGGCGCCGCCCCCCCTCCTAGTATAATTTGGACCAGAGGGAGAGGGGCGCGCGGCCCACCCTGGCCGCCCCTCTCTCTTTCCACCAAGGCCCATGTGGCCCATTATCTCTCCCCGGGGGGTTCTGGTAACCCTCCGGCACTCCGGTTTTCTTTAAAAACGTCCGGAACACTTTCGGTGTCCGAATATAGTCGTCCAATATATCAATCTTTATGTCTCGACCATTTTGAGACTCCTCGTCATGTCCGTGATCACATCCGGGACTCCGAACAAACTTCGTCAAAACTTATAAACTCATAATAAAACTCTCATCGTAACGTTAAGCGTGCGGACCCTACGGGTTCGAGAACTATGTAGACATGACCTAGAACTATTCTCGGTCAATAACCAATAGCGGAACCTAGATGCCCATATTGGTTCCTACATATTCTACGAAGATCTTTATCGGTCAAACCGCATAACAACATACGTTGTTCCCTTTGTCATCGGTATGTTACTTGCCCGAGATTCGATCGTCGGTATCTAATACCTAGTTCAATCTCGTTACCGGCAAGTCTCTTTACTCATTACGTAATGCATCATTCCGTAACTAACTCATTAGCTACATTGCTTGCAAGGCTTATGGTGATGTGCATTACCGAGAGGGCCCAGAGATACCTCTCCGACAATCGGAGTGACAAAACCTAATCTCGCAATACGCTAACCCAACATGTACCTTCGGAGACACCTGTAGTACTCCGTTATAATCACCCAGTTACGTTGTGACGTTTGGTAGCGCCCAAAGTGTTCCTCCGGTAAACGGGAGTTGCATAATCTCATAGTTACAGGAACATGTATAAGTCATGAAGAAAGCAATAGCAATATACTAAACGATCAAGTGCTAAGCTAACGGAATGGGTCAAGTCAATCACATTATTCTTCTAATGATGTGATCCCGTTAATCAAATGACAACTCATTTGTCCATGGCTAGGAAACATAACCATCTTTGATAAACGAGCTAGTCAAGTAGAGGCATACTAGTGACACTATGTTTGTCTATGTATTCACACATGTATTATGTTTCCGGTTAATAAAATTCTAGCATGAATAATAAACATTTATCATGATATAAGGAAATAAATAATAACTTTATTATTGCCTCTAGGGCATATTTCCTTCAACAAGCGCCACGTGGCGGGCAGACAGCAGGCGCCAAGCCTGTCGCCTAGTCGGCACGCCACCTGGCCCCCACCACAACTATTCGAATTCCACCTGGCGGCCGCGACCTCGTCCGGATACTGGCGCCCGACTCCGCCCAGGCGGGCGGAGCAGACGGTGGAAGGCCATTCGAAGAGCGAAAATGTTGAGGCCCTCCGGCTGCCCAAGTCGTAGAGCCTCACCAGCTTCAGGGACTACTGACGGGGGGATAGACCCAGGGTAGCCTCATCTGCACCTTAGCAGATTTCAAGACATCGGGGCTAGCCCAGCCCCTCAGCCCGACTGGTCACAAGGCCGGTTCCCATGGATAGCTGGAGCCGACAGGCCGCATCCTAGAAGGCGGCGCGCCTTAGAAGGCGGCGAGGGCATGGGCCGGCTCCTGGCAGGCGGCCCATCGCCACCTCAAAGTCTGCACCCACCTGCTACGACAAGACAGGGCATGGCAACAGTGCCCCCTGCCACCCTTGAATCCCGGAAGGAACGTGGCCACAGTGCAGACATACCAGGCGGACATCCCCCGCCTGGCACGACACTGTAGCCACGCGGCCCGTGACGACGCCTACGTCAGGCTGGGCCATGCCCCCACGATGGGCAGTCGGTATGGCCCGCAGGCGGCGGGCCCTACCAGCCGCGTGTACCAGAAGATGGCAAGGCCTGAGCAGGCGACCTCAAGGGGTGGCCGACTCCTAGCAGGCGGCAGCCCCTCCCCTTGGAGTCAGTTTCTACCTCTTGAGCATGCGTTGGTTTTTCCCTTGAAAAGGAAAGGGTGATGCAGCAAAGTATTTCCCTCAGTTTTGAGAACCAGGTATCAATCCTGTAGGAGGCTACACTCCAAGTCCCTCGTACCTACACAAACAATCAAGAACCTTGCAACCAACGCGATAAAGGGGTTGTCAACCCCTTCACGGCCACTTGCAAAAAGTGAGATTTGATAGAGATAATAAGATAAATAAATATTTTTGGTATTTTTATGATATAGATTGAAAAGTAAAGATTGCAAAATAAAGTAGATAGGAAACTTATATGATGGAAAATAGACCCGGGGGCCATAGGTTTCACTAGTGGCTTCTCTCAAGATAGCATAAGTATTACGGTGGGTGACCAAATTACTGTCGAGCAATTGATAGAAAAGTGCATAATTATGAGAATATCTAGGAATGATCATGTATATAGGCATCACATCCAAGATTAGTAGCCGACTCCTGCCTGCATCTACTACCCTTACTCCACACATCGACCGCTATCAAACATGCATCTAGAGTATTAATTTCATAAGAACAAAGTAACACATTAGGCAAGATGACATGATGTAGAGGGATAAACTCAAGCAATATGATATAAACCCCATCTTTTTATCCTCGATGGCAACAATACAATAGGTGCCTTGCTGCCCCTACTGTCACTGGGACAGGACATCGCAAGATTGAACCCAAAGCTAAGCAATTCTCCCATTGCAAGAAAGATCAATCTAGTAGGCCAAACCAAACTGATAATTCGAAGAGACTTGCAAAGATAAAAAATTATACATAAAAGAATTCAGAGGAGATTCAAATATTTCTCATAGATAAACTTAATCATAAACCCACAATTCATCAGATCTTGACAAACGCACCGCAAAAAGAATTACATCGAATAGATCTCCAAGAAGATCGAGAAGAACATTGTATGGAGAATCAAAGAGAGAGAAGAAGTCATCTAGCTAATATCTATGGACCCGAAGGTTTGTGGTAAACTACTCACACTTCATCGGAGAGGCTATGGCGTTGATGTAGAAGCCCTCCGTGACCGATTCCCCCTCCGGCGGAGCGCCGGAAAAGGCTCCAAGATGGGATCTACGGGTACAAAAGGTTGCGGCGGTGGAAATAGGGTTTTGTGGTGCTCCTAGATGTTTTCGGGGTACGCAAATATATATAGGCAAAGGAAGTCGGTCAGGGGAGCCACGAGGGGCCCACGAGGGTGGGGGCGCGCCCACCCCCCTAGGGCGCGCCTCCCTGCCTCGTGGCTTCTCGGTTGCTTCTTGATGTCCACTCCAAGTCTCCTAGATTGCGTTTGTTCCAAAAATAACTCTCCCGAAGGTTTCATTCCGTTTGGACTCCGCTTGATATTCCTTTTCTGCGTAACACTGAAATAGGCAAAAAACAAGAAGTTGGGCTGGGCCTCTAGTAAATAGGTTAATCCCAAAAATAATATAAAAGTATATAGTGAAGCCCATTAAACATCCAAAACAGGTAATATAATAGCATGGAACAATAAAAAATTATAGATACGTTGTAGACGTATCAAGCATCCCCAAGCTTAATTCCTGCTCGTCCTCGAGTAGGTAAATGATAAAAACAGAATTTTTGATGTGGAATTCCACCTAGCATATTTCTCAATATAATTTTCTTTATTGTGGCATGATTGTTCAGATACAAAAGATTCAAGATAAAATTTTAATATTGATATAAAAATAATAATACTTCCAGCATACTAACAAAGTAATCATGTCTTATCAAAATAACATAGCCAAAGAAAGCTTATCCCTACAAAATCATATAGTTTGGCCATGCTTCATTTTCGTAACACAAAATGCTCCCCTTATGCATAACCCCGATGACAAGTCGAGCAATTGGTTCATACTTTTTAACGCGCTTCAGCTTTTTCAACCCTCACGCAATACATGAGCGGAAGCCATGGATATAGCACTTTGGGTGGAATAGAATATGATGATATGGGTTATGAGAGAAGACAAAAAAGGGAGAAAGTATCACATTGACGAGGCTAATCAACGAGCTAGGGAGATGCCCATCAATTGATATCAATGCAAGGAGTAGGGATTGCCATGCAACGGATGCACTAGAGCTATAAATATATGAAAGCTCATCAAAATGAAGCTAAGTGGGTGTGCATCCAACTTGCTTTCTCATGAAGACCTAGGGCATTTTGAGGAAGCCCATCATTGGAATATACAAGCCAAGTTCTATAATGAAAAATTCCCACTAGTATATGAAAGTGACAGCATAGGAGACTCCCTTATCATGAAGATCATGGTGCTACTTTGAAGCACAAGTGTGGAAAAAGGATAGTAGCATTGTCCCTTCTCTCTTTTTCTCTCATTTTTTTTGGTGGGCTTCTTGGGCCTTTTTTTTTCTTTGGGCTTCTTTGGCCTCTTTTATTTTTCATAAAGTCCGGAGTCTCATCCCGACTTATGGGGGAATCATAGTCTCCATCATCCTTTCCTCACATGGGACAATGCTCTAATAAAGGAAATTATCACACTTATATTTATTTACAACTCAAGAATTACAACTCAAGAATTACAACTCAATACTTAGGACAAAATATGTCTCTATGTGAATGCCTCCGGCGGTGTACCGGGATATGCAATGAATAAAGAGCGACATGTATGAAAGAATTATAAAGGTGGCTTTGCCAGAAATACGATGTCTACTACATGATCGTGCAAAAGCAATATGACAATGATGGAGCGTGTCATAATAAACGAAACAGTGGAAAGTTTCATGGCAATATATCTCGGAATGGCTATGGAAATGCCATAATAGGTAGGTATGGTGGATGTGTTGAGGAAGATATAAGGAGGTTTATGTGTGATAGAGCGTATCTTATCACGGGGTTTGGATGCACCGGCGAAGTTTGTACCAATTCTCAAGGTGAGAAAGGGCAATGCACGGTACCATAGAGGCTAGCAAAATGCGGAAAGGTAAGAGTGTGTATAATCCATGGGCTCACATTAGTCATAAAGAACTCATATACTTATTGCAAAAGTTTAGTAGCCCTCGAAGCAAAGTACTACTACGCATGCCCTTAGAGGGATAGATTGGTAGGAAAAGATCATCGCTCATCCCCGACCGCCACTCATAAGGAAAGCATTCAAATAATACCCCATGCTTCAAATTTGTCACATAACTTTACCATACGTGCATGCTATGGGACTTGCCAACTTTAACACAAGTATTTCTCAATGTCACAATTACCCAACTAGCATGACTCTAACATTATCACCTTTATATCTCGAAACAATTATCAAGTATCAAATTATCATAGTGTTCAATGCATTTTATATGATAGTTTTTATTATACCCAACTTGGATGCCCATCATATTAGGACTAGTTTTATAACCAAAGCAATTACCATGCTGTTCTAAAAGACTCTCAAAATAATATAAGTGAATCATGAGAGATCAACAATTTCTATAAAATAAAACCACCACTATGCTCTAAAAAGATATAAGTGAAGTTCTAGAGCAAAATTTTCTAGCTCAAAAGATATAACTGAAGCACATAGAGTATTCTAATAAATTCCAATTCATGTGTGTCTCTCCAAAAGGTGTGTAAAGCAAGGATGATTGTATTAAACTAAAAAGGAAATACTCATATCATACAAGACACTCCAAGCAAAACACATAGCATGTGGTGAATACAAATATAGCCTCAAGTAAAGTTACCGATGGACGAAGATGAAAGAGGGGATGCCTTCCGGGGCATCCCCAAGCTTAGGCTTTTGGTTGTACTTGAATTTTATCTTGGGGTGCCTTGGGAATCCCCAAGCTTAGGCTCTTGCCACTCCTTATTCCATAATCCATCAAATCTTTACCCAAAACTTGAAAACTTCACAACACAAAACGCAACAGAAAATCTCATGAGCTCCATTAGTACAAGAAAACAAATCACCACTTTAAGGTACTGTAATGAACTGATTATTTATTTATATTGGTGTTAAACCTACTGTATTCCAACTTCTCTACGGTTCATACCCCCCGATACTAGCCATAGATTCATCAAAATAAGCAAACAACACACGAAAAACGGGATCTGTCAAAAACAGATCAGTCTGTAGCAATCTGTAACTTTCGAATACTTATGTAACTCCAAAAATTCTGAAATAACTTGGTGGACGCGAGGAATTTGTCTATTAATTATATTCAAAAAGAATCAACCTAAAAGCACTCTCCAGTAAAAAATGACAGCAATTATCGTGAGCGCTAAAGTTTCTGTTTTTTTACAGCAAGATCACAAAGACTTCACTCAAGTCTTCCCAAAGGTTCTACTTGGCACAAACACTAATTAAAACATAAAACCACATCTAACCAGAGGCTAAATGAATTATTTATTGAATAACAGCAAGGAAAAATATTGGGTTCCCTCCCAACAAGCGCTTTTCTTTAAAGCCTTTTTAGCTAGGCATTGAGATTTCAATGATGCTCACATGAAAGACAAGAATTGAAGCATAAAGAGAGCATCATAAAACATGTGACAAACACATTTAAGTCTAACATACTTCCTATGCATAGGTTTTTTTATAAGCAAACAAATTATCAAGGCAAGCAAAAACTAGCATATGCAAGGAAGAAGACGATAGCAATCTCAACATGAAGAGAGGTAATTTAGTAACATGAAAAATTCTACAACCATATTTTCCTCTCTGATTACATGTAGGATCATAAGCAAATTCAGAAAAATAGCTATCACATAAAATATTTTCAACACGATCCACATGCATGCGAAGTTGACACTCTTCCAAAATAGTGGGATTAACATTAACTAAAGTCATGACCTCTCCAAGCCCGCTTTTATCAAAAAATTCATGAGATTGATCAAAATACAAATATGTGGGATATAAATTTACTCTTCCAAACCCACTTTCAATAATATTGCAAACACTATTATCAATCTCATATTCATCATGGGGGTTAAATAAATTTTCAAGATCAAAAGAAGAATCACCCCAATCATGATCATTGCAACAAGTAGTAGACATAGCAAAACTAAAATCCCCAAGCTTAGGGTTTTGCATATTATTAGCACAATTGACATCAAGAGAATTTATCAAAAAATCATTGCAATCATGCTTTTTATTCAAGGATTTATTGTGAATCTCTTCATAAATTTCTTCATCACAATTTTCAGATTCACGAATTTCAAGCAAAGCTTCATAAAGATAATCTAGTTCACAAAACTCACTAGAAATTGGTTCATCATAATTGGATCTCTTAAAAAGATTAGCAAGCGGATGAGGATCCATAGATCTTAGGTTCTCTGTTTAGCAATAAATAAACAACTATTCCAACCAAACGAGCAAACCAGCCAAGTAAGACATCAAAGCAAACGAAAAGACGAACAGAAGAAGGGCGAATAAAACGGCAAGGGTGAAGTTGGGGAGAGGAAAATGAGAGGCAAATGGCAAATAATGTAATGTTAGGGAGAAGAGTTTGTGATGGGTACTTGGTATGTCTTGACTTGTAAATAGACCTCCCCGGCAACGGCACCAGAAATCCTTCTTGCTACCTCTTGAGCATGCGTTGGTTTTTCCCTTGAAGAGGAAAGAGTGATGCAGCAAAGTATTTCTCTCAGTTTTGAGAACCAAGGTATCAATCCAGTAGGAGGCTACACACCAAGTCCCTCGTACCTACACAAACAATCAAGAACCTTGCAACCAACGCGATAAAGGGGTTGTCAATCCCTTCACAGCCACTTGCAAAAGTGAGATCTGGTAGAGATAATAAGATAAGTAAATATTTTTTGTATTTTTATGATATAGATTGGAAAGTAAAGATTGCAAAATAAAGTAGATAGGAAACTTATATGATGGAAAATAGACCCGGGGGCCATAGGTTTCACTAGTGGCTTCTCTCAAGATAGCATAAGTATTACGGTGGGTGAACAAATTACTGTCGAGCAATTGATAGAAAAGTGCATAATTATGAGAATATCTAGGCATGATCATGTATATAGGAATCACGTCCAAGATTAATAGACCGACTCCTGCCTGCATCTACTACTATTACTCCACACATCCACCGCTATCCAGCATGCATCTAGAGTATTAATTTCATAAGAACAAAGTAACACATTAGGCAAGGTGACATGATGTAGAGGGATAAACTCAAACAATATGATATAAACCCCATCTTTTTATCCTCGATGGAAACAATACAATACGTGCCTTGCTGCCCCTACTGTCACTGGGAAAGGACACCGCAAGATTGAACCCAAAGCTAATCACTTCTTCCATTGCAAGAAAGATCAATCTAGTAGGCCAAACCAAACTGATAATTCAAAGAGACTTGCAAAGATAACAAATCATACATAAAAGAATTCAGAGGAGATTCAAATATTTCTCATAGATAAACTTGATCATAAACCCACAATTCATCGGATCTCGACAAACACACCGCAAAAACAATTACATCGAATAGATCTCCAAGAAGATCGAGGAGAACATTGTATTGAGAATCAAAGAGAGAGAAGAAGCCATCTAGCTAATAACTATGGACCCAAAGGTCTGTGGTAAACTACTCACACTTCATCGGAGAGGCTATGGCGTTGATGTAGAAGCCCTCTATGATCGATTCCCCCTCCGGCGGAGCACCGGAAAAGGCTCCAAGATGGGATCTCATAGGTACAGAAGGTTGCGGCGGTGGAAATAGGGTTTCATGGTGCTCCTGGATGTTTTCGGGGTACGTAAATATATATAGGCGAAGGAAGTCGGTCAGGGGAGCCACGAGGGGCCCATGAGGGTGGGGGGCGCCCACCCCCTAGGGCGCGCCTCCCTGACTCGTGGCTTCCTTGGTTGCTTCTTGACGTCCACTCCAAGTCTCCTGGATTGCGTTTGTTCCAAAAATAACTCTCCCAAAGGTTTCATTCCGTTTGGACTCATTTGATATTCCTTTTCTGCGAAACACTGAAATAGGCAAAAAACAACAATTTGGGTTGGGCCTCTGGTTAATAGGTTAGTCCTAAAAATAATATAAAAGTGTATAGTTAAGCTCATTAAACATCCTAAACAGGTAATATAATAGCATGGAACAATAAAAAATTATAGATACGTTGGAGATGTATCATCTGTGCACAATTAACCAAAGGTGACAGGGTGTGACTACAGTGATCGCCCGCTAGGCGGGGGCACTGTAGCCATGCGCCCCCCGACCAGGCTATCGTCATCAGGGGCAAGGCTATAGTGTAGCCTGGTCCCCCTGGCCCATAGGCGGCGGGCCCTACCTGTCGGCCAAGTTCACGGCAGCCGGTGGGACCCACCAGGCGGCGGTCCCCTGCAGTCGGCAGAGAAGCCGGAGCCCAGAGACACTGACGACCGGGTCCTAGGACCAGCCGGATTACCATTGTACCCCTGGGGGGGTAGGCCTATATAAACCCCCCAGGGTCACCCATGCAAATGATTCAACCCATTTAGATCACACACCCCCACAACTAAGGAGAAGTAGAGCTAGTTGCCTTCTTCCTCCTCTAGCCCGAACTGCTCAAGGAGCAACCTTGTACTCACTGTTGATCATAGTGATGCGGAGACCCCACAGAGCAGGATTAGGGGTGTTATCTCCACGGAGAGTCCCGAACCTGGGTAAGACCCGACGTCATTTGCGGTCTTGCCTACTCCCGCTTCTAAAGCCCGACGATGTTCTATTGACCCCCTACATGATTAGCCACCCGTTGGCATATATCGAGGAAATACCACGACAGTTGGCTAGTGTGTTAAGATCTCATTATTGAAGTCTTGAGTTCAATTCTCAGCTTTAGCATGATTTTTTAGGCTATAAAACTACAATATGGAAACTACTAGCATCAAGATTTGTTTCCAACATCTTTTCTCCCAAAAATTATCAGGCATGCGATGTGTGAGTTATCAAGCTATTCACATAAAAAATAACCGAGGGTATTTCATCAACGTGCCTCCCTCCACCCGGTCGCCAAATTTACCAAGACCTAGGTAAGTTACCAGGTCAGCGACATGTGAGTTACCGTGATATTCACATAAAAATTATTGGGGGTATTTTCATCACCTCTATTTGCCAATCTTACCAGGACTGGAGTTCATAAGTTATCAGTGTCCGATGTATGAGCTACCTTGATATTCAGACCAAAGTTACCGGGGGATATTTCATCAACACCCACCCTTACGCCAAAGTTATCAGGATTGAGTTATATAAGTTATCAGGTCTGTGATATGCGAGTTACCCTGATATTCACACAAGAGTGACCGGGGAGTATCCCCTCTGGTCGGCAAAATTACCAGGGTGTCATCAACTCTAGATGAGTTGGTAAAATAGTCTACTTAAGTGCAAAAAAGATTGGGCATTGCATTAATTGTTGTGCAAACGTAGAAGAGGAGACAAGTTAATAAGGTATTGTTATTTTTCATTTTCACTCAAGGTATAAAAGTAGTCTAATCCGACTAAAATAATATATCAGAGTCTTAGCTCAGCTGGTAGCCTACCGTGGCTGCAACCAATAGGTTCCGTGTTTGATTCCTACAAGCGCCTCTTTTTTATTTTTCACGCACGAGAATGAAAACCGCGCGGGAGAAGCGAATCAAGCGATCGCCGGGTCGTACGGATCTGTCCCGAACATACGATCGACTGGACGTTAGCTTTCTCGTAAAGTATTAGCTGGGTTCAGCTCTGTCTTCATGCTTTATTCTATTATACGGACGGTGTCATCTTTATGCCCTTTTTTCTATGTGATGAGTCATCTTTATGCTTTCATCCCTTCAGGTAATGAAGTTGGAAGGAGACCCCTCCTTAATCTCAAGGTACGTACTCTACCCCTCACAAATCTGGCCAACAGACTATGTAATAATGTATATGGCTAAAAGCATGCATATCGTGAAACAAGCATCACAAAAAAATGTAAGCAGAGGTGATGTATCATTATCGATTTTGCAATTCACTAATTTTTATTGTGTTTCTATAGTGGGTTTAGGATGGCTTACCACTCATATCACTAGATTTCATTCATTATTGTATTTGTTTTATGGGGCGACACTATAGTCTAGGCCAACTTCGAAATGGCAACTACCCCGAGCCCCATGTGTCGGTCTTTAGCTTGTATCGTGGGTCTGGCCCAAGTCGCCAACACATACACATCCCCATGATCTATCACCTGTGGGTCCGACCCAAGCACCAAACACATGCAAATCCACACAAGTATGTATGTCGATAAAGGAAAGAAACAAGAGGATTGTGTCCTCTAACAGTATGTGCCGCTCTCAGGGATTTGACAAATACTCCCTCCGTTCCGAAATAGATGACTCAACTTTATACAAAGTTTGTACAAAGTTGAGTCATCTATTTCGGAACGGAGGGAGTATCATCGTATAGTTAAATAATTACATATTTGGCTTAAGATCTCTATTTCAATGTAATAAGAAATAGAAAAACCTTCTCTTCCGGTGAAGTCATTGCCTTCGTGGTATGTGCTATCATTCTTGCCAATTCATCACAAATGTGAGACACGGTGCAGGAAAATGAAGAAAAGATCTTGAATGATGCTCTATGACATGCTCAAGATTAACATACATGTATGAGAAGATATATATATAAATCCAAAAGATAAAAATATTATTCCAGGATATTGGAGAGGTCCGGTTTAGGAAAGAAAGGAAGGAGAAAACCGAAAATCCGTTGGTGCTCCCGTGAGCCCGCGCTCCTGCACGCGAACATATTTTTTGAAGTGCCAAAAAAATTCCAACAAAAATTCTATGTGTTCTTTGTCACATCTAAATGCTACATACAAATTGGTAGGTAAAAAGATTAAACATTTTGGCCTGTGCAAAAAAAAAAAACACCAAGTGTTACCCCAAAATGTCACCCTAAATTTGCTTTTTTCAGCGGCGAAACACCGTTTCGCATGAAAATTTTCAAGGATTCTTGCGACACTAACATGAACATCTACATTAAAAAAATAGAATTTTTTGAAAACATTTACTATATTTTTTACTATTCACGCGTGAGCACGCGCTCCCGGGAGCCAAAACGCCATCCTCAAATAAAATAACATTCTTATTTGATGTTTCAATCATTCTACTATTTATCAACTGTAGAACATATCTTCTACAGTCACTATCATGATACAATCCGTGTACCCGAGATAAAAAATGTACTCTGAAAGTTGCTAAAAATATGAAAATAATTTTGTATTTAGATACATTGTGTTTATCATGTCGCAGTATCTCAAAATTCATATTAAACTTGCAACCTAGAGAAATAAGCAAATCAAATTATGTTATAGATTGTAGTTAATTATTTGAAGATGGGACACAAATTTAGCTCGTTAACACAAGCAATGCTGAATTTGTTGTTTTTATTGCTCGAGCTATGTTTCAAATTTTGATTTGAATCTTTATGACATCGTATATGCTATTATATCTACTTCAGAAATTATCTTTAGATATTTTTGCAACTTCAAAAAAATATTAATCTGTGGGCGCACCAATTACACCACAAATGTG
>NC_041383.1:633455578-633517982 GCF_002162155.2 Triticum dicoccoides
GAATAGGATATTACAAGTTTTAATTATATTCATTTTAGGGAATTACAGATATAAAGATAGTATAAGTGTGACCACATGAGATAGCCTGCATGAGATGGCAACTAGCAACAAAAATCTTACTCCCTCCATTCCTAAACATAAATATTTATAGAGATTCCATTATGGACTGCATACAGATGTATATAGATGCATCTTAGAGTGCGGATTCACTCATTTTGCTATATACATCTCTAAAGACCTATATTTAGGAACGGAGGGAGTACAAGATAAGAAAAAAATGGTTACCACTATAAGCAAGTAAAGGAGTAAGTTTACCATAAAATTTAATGGAAGGTTCACCAGGAAATGCCATTCTATTCCCATTCCATGATAAGATATTCATTCTGCTTCTGTTATGTAAATACCATTTACACTATGCTTTTGTTTCTTAGTGGAATGGACGGAACGTTTCCGTCCAGTTTTCATCCCTAGTTTCCGCCCAGTTTTCATCCCTAGAAAGAAGCATGTAAACCCACACGGTAGCTCTGTCCATAAAACGTAGATACTACAAAATGTAAGTTAAAAATTATAATAATTACATTGCTATATCCACTCATCTCTGTCAGTGATTATATTAAGGTACATGATGTTTTAACTGGTAAAAGGTAAAAGAGTAATGCTGCATCTACAAAGATTTACTTAAAGATTTTACGTACAAACTAATGTGGAGAATTGTGATTGGTTGGTAATAGGGGGATGATGGGGCCCACCTTACTTAAAATGGGGGGGGGGGGGGGGGTTAGTTTGAAAGGTTAAGTAAACATTTCTAAGTCTTTGTACGTGTAGCATTACTCAGATAAAATATGCTAGAAAACTCAACAGAAAGTATACATCCTTAAGTACCTTTTAATTAATGAAGCATAGACGACGGATCTTCATAACTATGGCCAATGTTGTACGTATACCATTCTAGCCGATAGATATCTAAAACTATAACTAACCTAAACATATCTACCCTTTTGCAGTTTAAATAATGTTAGAGTTGCGTCGAATATACTATACAAGATAGGTTACAGTTGGACTTGTAGTTTTGTATCGCGTTTACATAAGATGTGGAGTCGTGTCCTAGTAGACACTTGTATCTTAGGCCTCTCATATATAGCAGGGGTAGACACACGATGTAACCTATGCCAACATAATAGCACCGAAACGCAGGGGATGCCGACGACATGTGCCGGTGTCTAGGGCGACCGGGTGCGGTATTGTAGCGGTGTCATGGGGAGGAGCGCTCATAGCCAGGCCCCGAAGATGTAGCATATCAGTGAACCTCGTCAACAAATTTCGGTGTCGTGCTCGTGTGATTGCTTGGTCCTCGGATGACCGACGATATGCCTCGGTTTTATTCTAACAAGTGGTATCAGAGCTACATTGTTCGGAGGTTGTGGAACATTAATCTAGAGGATGAAGAAGCAATCGCGTGGTTGGATGCCTAGGCGGTGGTGAGTTGCAGCAGCAGGTCATGAGAAAGCGACTCGGCAAGATGCGGCGGCGTGTCGTGCGCGGACAGACAGGCAGCAGGCCGGGCCCCTGGCTGCGAAGCGCAAGGCGCGTGCGTGGGCTGCAGCCGAGGAGAAGCCAGGCAAGTCACGGGCCAAGCGGCAGCTGGTGAGCGTGTGTACGCGTGCATATGGAGGAGCGCAAGACCAGAGTCGTGTACATCTAGGTATCGATCGATATTTGTTTGGAGACCAAAAGGAGGACCGAGTCCTCGTGTGACACAGCGAGGCAAGAGACATATCCTTTCGGCGGCAGGGAAAATCCATTGACACATGATTCACATCCATCGGGAATTAGCAAAGAGGCATTGGCAAGGCAAAAGCAATTAGCATCAGGAGTGAAAGCCAAGACAGGAGCTGCTCACGTGAAGACGAAGTCTGGTTGGTTTTGCTAGTAGCAGTGTTCGTGTACTTTGCACGTCGCATGGAAAGGCCGGATAATTTTTTCACATGGTCAGCTGTATGAAGAACCAGGGTGCCAGCGGGTACCAGGTTTGAGGTGGAGAAGTTTAAGGAAATGAAAACCTTGGATTATGCCAGACAAAGGTGAAAGATTGTTGGCGCGACATGGATGCTTGAAGAAGTTGCAGAAAGTCATGTCAGCTAAGATGGAATTATCATGTGATGGATGCAAATTCACGGAAGACGATTTGGGAGCCTCGAGCGTGTCGTACAGTCGAACGAGTTCGGCTGGGTCGGACTGGGCAGTCTAACGGGATCGACGTGAGTCGGTTGGAATAGAAGACGATGGTGGGATCGGCGAGGATGACATAGGAGCATGATGCTGATGGTGATAGACTTCTGGGCGTGAAAACAGGTGGCACAGGCCTGAGTGCTTGTGTGGTTTCGACAAGACTATGGCGTGGGGTTGATTCAAGATGGCGTACACATGTGAACTTGAAGTCGACGGGATGTGAGGGTGGACTGATCATCTACCATGGAGTCATGTTGAAGGTGGAGCTGGATTGAGGGGCTACAGTGTAAGGATCCAGCCTATTTAGTGGGAAAAAGCGAGGGACACGTAGTTCGGACTAGAGCCCAGTGGTCTGATGGAAGCGTGAACCTCGTCATCGGTCGGTGATGATCGGTGGTACTCCGCAGTGGAGGTTGAGTGGTGTGGGTTCGCGACCCTTGAGACTCGACCAGGACAGTGGAGGCTCGACGCGGTAATAGCGGCGAGGCATGCGGTACGCATGGGGCATGGAGACGGGCCAGGGCTCTGGTGGTCATACATGTGGTGAGACAACTGCGAATTTTACTCGGGATGACTACAAGCAATGGTGAAATTCCTTCCAGTTTCAGACAGACGGTCAAGAAAGAGCGGTGATGTTGAGTTCAGGCAACTCTTATGTGTGACACCCAATATATGAGTTGTTCACTTTCACGCAGGTCAGTGGTCAGTGTGTGATGGCGTTGAACGGATACTTCGGAAGTTGGGAGCACAAGCTAGAGTAACAAGGAACTTAATTTTGCTCGAGTGTTGACCGTGGTCAAGAAAAGAAGGGACTACAAGTTGCAAGTGGAATCATATGGAGTCTTGGAGTAGCAGCGGTGCTCATGGGATAAGCTCAAGCAAGTCCAATGTACATGAAAGTTTGACGCATGGACGAACTCAAGGTGATGGAGAATATTCGCCAAGGTGGAGTTTGTTAGAGTTGTGTCGAATATAGTGTACAAGGTAGGTTACAGTTGGACTTGTAGTTGTATCGTGTTTACATAGGATGTGGAATCGTGTCCTAGTAGGACACTTGTATCCTAGGCCTCTCATACATAGCGGGGGTAGACATACGATATAACCTATGCCAACATAATAGCACCGGAACACAGGGATGCCGGCGGCATGTGCCGGTGTCTAGGGCGACCGGGTGCGGTATTGTAGCGGTGTCATGGGAAGGAGCGCCCTAGTCAAGCCCCGGGGATGTAGCCATATCGGTGAACCTCGTCAACAAATCTCGATGTCGTTCTCGTGTGATTGCTTGGTCCTCGGATGACCGACGGTATGCCTCAGTTTTATTCTAACAAATAAGCACACCATGTTAAACGGCTCTACTTAGCTCTGCAAAAAAATATCTCTACTCAACAACCCGTGCCTCCAATATTTTCGTAGCATGTGTAGAGGACACATGTCTGTGGTATTGTTAGTGTGGTGTTAATATATTTGATGCCATATTTATATTCATTTTTCGTCACCGATAGGGCTATCTAGTAGGAAACCCGGTAACAGGTGAACGTATTGACGAAAGGTCCAAAGTGCCATTTGCTCACGGATTTGGTATAATATCAGATCAATTATATGAGGTAATTAACCGTCCATCTGCTCATACAATTGTGTCAAAACTGTTGTGTTACAAATAATACTCATAGTATAAATTTCTTTCATACAGATGATATCGGGGCATTGTCAAGGACAAGACTACAAGAATCCTACAAACGTGTTGTGTGCTAAAGCCCTGGGTACTTTCAATAATGTAAGAACACCCATTTATTCCATAAATATGAACTACTCCCTCCGATTCAAAATAAGTGTCATGGTTTTAGTTCAAATTTAAACTAAAACCACGACATTTATTCTGGATCAGACTGAATACTATCTAACCAACTACTGAAGGCTATAACGGTTCTAAATAATCCAATTGCAGCTCCTCTCTGAAGTTATGTCGCCGCATATTTTGTTGATCAAATGCGTGGGGAAACGGCTAAAACATCCGCCAGCTCCTCCTCCACTTGACTGTATTGTGAGTGAGCATCATGCATACACCTCTACCCTATATGTGTTCCACTTTCATTGGACTGACCCGATCATGCGTACCCGATGGATCAGGACTACGCCCACTACCTATCGTATTTCTGGGCGAACGACGAGCGCACCCGAGACGCCCTCGGCGTCAAGGACGGCACCGTGGACGAGTGGGTGAGGTGCCAAGATGGCGGCCTCCCGTACACCAGGGACCTCCTAAGAGCATGCTTGGATACGTTTTAGTCCCATGATTAAAAGTAGTGGGACTAAAACTTGCTAGTCTCACCCATGCTTGGACCCAAGTATTAAAGAGACTAAAATCTAGTTGCTGAGCATTTATTATCCTCCAAACCCTCCAATCCAGAACTAAGGAGAGGAATTAAATGAGGAGAGAGAGAGCTAATACATATTTTAGTAGGTTTCCCATGACTAAAAGATTTTAGCCTCAAGACTAGTCCTAGCCTCTCTTTAGTCCGGGGTGCTTGGAACTTTAGCCTCTAAAAGAGACTATTTTGAGTCAGACTAAAAATAGTCCCTTGTATCCAAGCATCCTCTAAGTAGCATCAAGTATCACCGGAACGTTACAGCCAACGGCTACCGCGCGCTTGTATACAGGTCTTGACATTTTGCCCTGTTACTACTGCATAATAAACTAGGATCGGTTGGAGTGAGCCAGCTGAAAGATTGTTCGATAAAAGGTGATTTCATTATCTCAAAATGTAGCATCAAGCGTATACGAACCAGCTGAAAGATGGAGCGTTATTCTGATAGGATTTTGTTTGGTGTCCATTGCAGCGGCGACCACGATTCGGTGGTGCCGCACCTGGGGACGCAGGCGTGGGTGAGGTCGCTTGGCTTCCCCATCGTCGACGAATGGAGGGCGTGGCATCTCAATGGCCAGTCTGCCGGGTTCGTCATTGTTTCATTTTGGTTGCATGCTCTGTTTACTTCACTCTCTGACAGTAATTCATCTGCTTTCTTTTCACTGGTTTGCAGATTCACCATAACTTACTCCAACAACACGACATTCGCAACCGTAAAGGTAAGCAAATTACTCCCCCTTCTCTGCGTGTGTTGGTGGTGGGATGCTCTGGTTTAGTAGACCATCGGTTCTAAATTGCTGCTCTGGTTTTGGTTTTCAGGGAGCCGGTCACACGGCGCCTGAGTACGAGCCTGACAGGTGCTTCGCCATGTTCAGCCGTTGGATCCTGAATCAACCACTCTAGTCTATTTGTATTCTGCACTGTGAAAAATAAACCCTGCACATGTAGTTCCCACAAAACAAACGTGCACAAGCAAGATGTGTTGATGCAAGATGTGAGTTCCTGACTTTGCAGTGGGGTCATCTCCCCGGTGCGACAATTTTCAAACAAGAAAAGAAAACTACACAATGCTAAAATCAGCAGTTTTGCTGCCACCAAGGTCCACTTTGGACAGGAACAGAAGCGCTGAACATCAAAGATGTTGTAGAAGATTGACATGCGAGCCCATTCCGGCTGACGCCACCAGAACAGCCTTGTTGACCTCCGATGTCGTTGCCGCTACATCCCGATTGCCTGTGTTGCCTTCCAGCCCTGGAATTGCCTCGGCGGATTGTTAAGAAAATCGATAACTGGTAGCTGCTCGGTTGACTTGGGAGTAGCGATTAATTGATGAATCGGTAAATTAACTGGATTAATGAGTCGACCATTAATCGGTAGATTAAATAGTAACCTAGCAACATATATCTATATATTTATGTACTATACCATACTCTCATGTTCTCAGTTATGTAATATATACCAAAATATGTTACAATTTGGTCGAACCCTACCTATTAAGGAGCGAGAGGGCGATGGGAGGGGTTACGGGCCAAAAAATTGAGCTTTGTCTCCCCAGAAGTTAATGGGATAGCAACGAATAATCGGCCTGCCAACCTTTTACTCGGTCTCACATGCAAGTTAATCGGCCTGACAAGTTAACGTGACGAATATGTGTTAATTGATTCGGCCATCCTACGAGTAGCGAATAACTAGCCCGTTAACTAATTAATCGGTTGAATTCTTGAACAGTGACTACTAGGCAACATATCCGGGGTCCTCTGCCGCCATTCGGCCATAGTTGGTGCTCATCGTCGGTCGTCGTGTCTCCGACCCTGCCCGCGCACAAGGTATTTGACAAATTACGCCCAACAACTTTTCTGTTGTTTGTTGATTACTGTCAAAAATTGATCGTGAAACACTCAAATATGTAGATGAACAGGTTGTGGGAGTTGTACTTGGATGATTTTGCATTAGAGGAGGATGAAGAAGCTGTTGATTCGAGTTGATGCCCACCGCGATCATTCGAGAGGAGGATTTTAGGAGACCGAGGCATGGCTCTCGGACTGGGTCGTCATGATCTAGTGAGGGATTACTTTGCTCAGAGTGAAACATATCCCACGAAATAGTCTCGGCAGTGATTACGGATGCACCAGGATCTCATCAACACCTTTGCAAGAGCTGCGGAGAAACATAATCATTCGTTTCCATTCAGAAGGAATGCCATAGGAGAAGCAAGTGCAACTCCATTGTTGAAGATTACAACGGCTTTGCGAGTGCTTGAGTATGGATGTCCTACTGATGCCATCGATGACAATGTCTGCATCGAGGGAAGATATCATCCTCGAGTGTGTGCACAGATTCGCCACAGTCATGACCGAGATATTTGGACCGGTGTACTTGAGGGCACCCACTGATAAAGATACCGAGAGGCTTTTGGAAAAAAGTAAAGAGAGAGGTTGGCCATGTATGCTTGGATCCATTGATTGTATGCACTGAAGATGGAAGAATTTTCATGCGCCATGGAAATGCTAATACAAAGGGCATTGCCATGATCCAACCATCATTCTTGATGCAGTTTGCATCACATGCTTTGTGGATTTGGCATTCATACTTCGCTCTCACAATCACCTTAATGTCCTTTAGAGATATCCTCATTTAGCAAGGCTTGTTGCCCGTGATGCTCCACCTTGCAACCATATTGTCAATGACCATAAGTACAACATGGGGTACTACCTTGCGGATGGTATCTATACCCCATGAGCCACATTTGGAAGGCAATACAATGTTCTCAAGGCAAAAAGAGAGCTAACTTTTCAGCATGCCAAGAATCAGCTAGAAAGGTTGTCCAGACAACTTTTTGTTTACTTCAAAAATGCTTTACAATTATCTGTGGCCCTGCTGAGTATTGGAAGCCTCAGAGACTGTGACAAGTCACTAGATCATGATTGGCGTGTGTTGCTGTGCCCGTCAATTTTGGCGATGGAACAATAGGTAAATTGCAAAAAAAAAAAACATATACATGGATGTTTGCGGCCTGGAAATTAAATTTTTATGACGGATATTTATTTGGCAAGTAAGAACATATTAATGTATCATGCATAAAAATAAATTAAAAATCATGGATGAAGATATTTTTTTGAGGGAGGATGAAGATATTATTTTATTAGTCTTATGGATGAGTTTTACATTTGTTAGTAAGTGAAGAATCTTAAATCTGGTCATTTCTTAATAAGTTTTTGAATGATTGGGTGGGTTGTTAGTCTTTTATCACGGTTAGCCTTGATTTCAAAATAGGCACATGCGCTTCACGTGTAGAGAGGTCCAAACAACCATGAAGCATCAAATTTTGCAGGATAAGTTGCATATCGTCATCCGAAAAGACCAAGATACGGAATATGAGAGTTTAGAAACATGGATGTGTGAGAGTTGTCCATACCAAACAGTATATCCAGAAGGAAATGTAGAAATATTTGAGAGAAATTAGCCGATGGAAACATGGCTTGACATAGGTAGTTGGGCTAATTTGTGTAAAGTTAAAACTAATGCACTCACATATTTATTTCATTTCACATTATCTTTGTATACGAGAATATAAACTAAAAATGACAGATCTCTTTTTTCTTGCCAAGTCGACTATGCCCTAGATATATGACCTCAAGCCTCTCGAAGATGTGCTTTACTAAGTTGTCCAGCTTCCCATATGCAAGTTCCACACTCTGAAGCTCGAGCGGTATAAGAAGAGCCACACATCTAGTTCATTTTGATTCACAACAACATATGAATCAAGTTACAACATAGAATGCAGCTAATCAAAGAAAAATAGTTATAGCTAGTGCAAGGGATTAATTTCTTAACACAAAATCTAAACATCAATTCTTTCTTATGAATTCAATAATAAAGTTGTGCCTATATGCATCAATGGAGAAAGTAAATGCTAGAAAAAAGCAATAGGCTTCATGCACATACAACAGTAGCGTTGTCTTCCTCTTCTATGGACAAAGAGAATTATATCCCGATGGAATTATTATCTCTACTAATCAGGCATAACCCTAGTCTAGCAAAACTACCCTTCTAAGGATCCCAATTCAAACAACAGTTGCCGAAATGAAAGTACGCAACCAAACTATTACAAACCACAATATCACTTACAGAGATAATGGTAAAATTAGAAGCGCCGAGGAAAAATACTGACAATATGTTCAAGGGTATAAATAATTCTGTCAGTAGCATTCTTTATTAACGATGCATGTTATAAGATTTATAACACTTTAAACAATCTAAAGTTCCCATGATATATGTCTGCAAGTGCTTATATAGAGTGCGCCAGGACCCTAGCCGTCCCCCGTTACAGAGGGTTTAATGTATATAAAGGAGGGGCATTACTGATAACGCCAGCCATAAGTGTCATTAATGTCCATGAAGACTATAGAGTGAATGTCCGACCGTTGTAGTTCCGTCTGACTCCTGGTCTTCATAGGTCGAGTGGTTTCTTGTATGGTCGAGTGGTCTTCGGAAAGGTGGGATACCCGAGTGATATTGTTGGTCAAGTGGATTGCACTTGACGTCTTTCTTGGGTACTCCCTATTGTCTCTTGAGCTTCCTTGCTTCTAGGGTAGTGACCTTGGGTAGGGTATGTAGGTCAGGCCTATGACCCTACCCTAGGTCTATATCCTCATCAGTACCCCCTTGCCAAACTCATGGCAAGGCACATAACATGTCTGGCACACAACATGGCATACTTTATAGAACCTATGGCCAAGGCATAGGGAATTACTTTCATTCTCTCTATCTTCTGTCAAGGTAGAGCTATTGAGTCTTACTCAATTTCACACTTTATAACACATGCAAGAACCCTTTCTTTGACTGATCCATTTTGAACTTCTTCAAAACTTTATCAAGGTATGTGCTTTGTGAAAGTCCTATTAAGCGTCTTGATCTATCTCTATAGATCTTGATGGCCAATATATAAGCAGCTTCACCGAGGTCTTTCATTGAAAAACTTTTATTCAAGTATCCTTTTATGCTATCCAGAAATTCTACATCATTTCTAATCAAAAATATGTCGTCCACATATAATATTAGAAATGCTACAGAGCTCCCACTCACTTTCTTGTATATACAGGCTTCACTGTAAGTCTGTATAAAACCATATGCTTTGATCACCTCATCAAAGCATATATTCCAACTCCGAGATGCTTGCACGAGTCCATAGATGGATCGCTGGAGCGTGCACACCTTGTTAGCACCTTTAGGATCGACAAAACCTTCGGTTTGGATCATATACATATCTTCTTAGAGATATCCATTTAAGGAATGCAGCTTTGACATCCATTTGCCAGATTTCATAAAATGCGGAAATTGCTAACATGATTCAGATAGACTTAAGCACCAATACGAGTGAGAAAATCTCATCATAGTCAACACCTTGAACTTGTTGAAAACCTTTTTGCAACAATTCGAGCTTTATAGATAGTAACACTACCATCAGCGTCCGTCTTCCTCTTGAAGATCCATTTATTCTCAATGGCTTGCCGATCATCGGGCAAGTCCACCAAAGTCCACACTTTATTTTTATATATGGATCCTATCTCAGATTTCATGGCCTCAAGCCATCTGTCGATATCTAGGCTCATCACAGATTCTTCATAGTTCGTAGGTTTGCCATGGTCTAAGAAGATGACTTCTAGGACAGGACTACCGTACCACTCTGGTGCGAAACGTGTTTTGGTTGACCTACAAAGTCAAGTAGTAACTTGATCTGAAGTTTTATGATCATTATCATTAGCTTCCTCTCTAGTTGGTGTAGGCATCACGGGAACGTTTTTTTCCTGATGTGCTACTTTCCAATTCGAGAGGAGGTACATTTACCTCATCAAGTTCTACTTTCCTCCCACTCACTTCTTTAGAGAGAAACTTTTTCTCTAGAAAGATTTCATTCTTGGCAACAAATATCTTGCCTTTGGATTGTGGTAGAAGGTGTACCCAATTGTTTCCTTAGGGTATCCTATGAAGACGCACTTCTCCGATTTGGGTTCGACCTTATCAGGCTGAAGCCTGTTGACATAAGTGTCGCAATCCCAAACTTTAAGAAACGATAGCTTAGGTTATTGCCAAACCACAGTTCATACGGTGTCGTCTCGATGGATTTAGATGGTGCCCTATTAAATGTGAATGCAGCTGTCTCTAATGCATAACCCCAAAACTATAGTGGTAAATCGGTAAGAGACATCATAGATTGCACCATATCTAATAAAGTACGGTTACAGCGTTCGGACATGCCATTATGCTGTGGTGTTCCAGGTGGTGTGAGTTGTGAAACTATTCCACATTGTTTTAAATGAAGGCCGAACTCGTAACTCAAATATTCGCCTCCGCGATCAGATCGAAGAAACTTTATTTTCTTATTATGATGATTCTCCACTTCACTCTGAAATGCTTTGAACTTTTCAAATGTTTCAGACGTGTGCTTCATTAAGTAGATATACTCATATCTGCTCAAATCATCTGCGAAGGTTAGAAAATAACGATACCCACCGCGTGCCTCAACACTCATCGGACCGCATACATCGATATGTATTATTTCCAGTAAGTCATTGGCTCGCTCCATTGTTCCGGAGAACGGAGTTTTAGTCATCTTTCCCATGAGACATGGTTCGCAAGTATCAAATGATTCATAATCAAGTGATTCCAAAAGCCCATCTGCATGGAGTTTCTTCATGTGCTTTACACCAATATGACCTAAACGGCAGTGCCACAAGTATGTTGCATTATCATTATCAACTTTTCATCTTTTGGCATCAATATTATGAATATGTGTATCACTACGATCGAGATTCAATAAACCATTAACATTGGGTGTGTGACCATAGAAGGTTTTATTCATGTAAACAGAATAATGATACGTCTCCAACGTATCTATAATTTTTGATTGTTCCATGATGTTATATTATCATTCTTGGATGTTTTACAATCATTTTATAATCACATAATATCATTTTTGTTACTAACCTATTGACATAGTGCCCAGTGCCAGTTGTTGTTTTTTGCATGTTTTTTACATTGCGGGAAATCAATACCAAGCGGAGTCCAAACGCAGTGAAACTTTTTGAGGATTTTTTTGGGCCAGAAGACATCATATGGGCCAGGAAAGCACCTTGGGGGTGCTCTGAGGGGAGCACAACCCACCAGGGCGTGCCTGGGGGCTCAGGCACGCCCCGGTGGGTTGTTTCCACCTCGGGTGCCCCCTGAACCACCTCTTTGCTATATGAATACCACAATATTCCAAAAACCCTAGGGGAGTCAACAAAAATCAATTCCAGCCGCCGCAGAGTCCAGAACCACCAGATCCAATCTAGACACCATCAGGAGGGGTTCATCATGTCCATTGGTGTCTCTCCGATGATGCGTGAGTAGTTCTTTGTAGACCTACGGGACCATAGTTATTAGCTATATGGCTTACTCTCTCTCTCTCTCTCTCTCTCTCTCTTGATTATCAATACAATGGTCTCTTGGAGATCCATATGATGTAAGTCTTTTTGCGGTGTGTTTGTTGGGATCTGATGAACTTTGAGTTTATGACTAGATCTATGTTTTTATCCATGAAAGTTATTTGAGACTTCTTTGATCTCTTATATGTATGATTGCTTATAGCCTCGTATTTCTTCTCCTACATTTGGGTTTTGTTTGGCCAACTTGATCTATTTATCTTGCAATGGGAAGAGGTGCTTTATGATGGGTTCGATCTTACGGTGCTTGATCCCAGTGACAAAAAGGGAAACGACACGTATGTATCGTTGCTATTAAGGATAACAAGATGGGGTCTATTTCTACATAAATAGATCTCTACATCATGCCATCGTTCTTATTGCATTACTCCATTTCTCCATGAAGTTAATACACTAGATGCATGCTGGATAGCGGTCGATGTGTGGAGTAATAGTAGTAGATGCAGGCAGAAGTTGGTCTACTAATATTGGACGTGATGCCTATATAATGATCATTGCCTGGATGTCGTCATGATTATTTGAAGTTCTATGAATTGCCCAACAGTAATTGTTTTCCCACTGTTTGCTATTTTTCTCGAGAGAAGCCATTAGTGAAATCTACGACCCCCGGGTCTCTTTTAATCATATTTGCCATTGCGGTCTATTTTCCTTTGCATTTATTTTCAGATCTATTAAACCAAAACTACAAAAATACCTTGCTGCAATTTATTTGTTCTGCGATCTATTTATCCTATCTACCACTTTTATCTCATGTTATTTGCTAATCTTGAGGCGCCGTACCCGTAAGGGATTGACAACCCCTTTAACATGCGGGTTGTGAGTATTTGTTATTTGTGTGCAGGTGTTGTTTACATGGTGTGAGGAGGTTCTCCTACTGGTTCGATAACCTTGGTCTCATCACTGAGGGAAATACCTACCGTCGCTATACTGCATCATCCCTTCCTCTTTGGGGAAATACCGACGTAGTTATAGCAGACATCAAAAGGAATTTCTGGCGCCGTTGTTGGAGAGCATCTTCAACATCAACTAGGTTCGTAATCACAAATCTCATCTCATCTCCTCACAATTTACATTATTTGCCATTTGCCCTTTCCTTTTCCTCTCCCCCACTTCACAAAAATTTGTCGTTTTATTCGCCCTCTTTTTTGTTCGCTATTTTCTAGTCAGATCTGTTTTTGAGTGCAATCTTGTTGTGAAGTCATCATGACTCAAGAGAACAACAAGTTGTGTGATTTCTCAAATACCAACAATAATGATTTTATTAGCACTCTGATTGCTCCTCCCGCCACTAGTGCGGAGTCTTGTGATATTAATACTGCTTTGCTGAATCTTGTCATGAAAGATCAATTTGTCAGTACTCCTAATGAGGATGCCGCGTCCCATCTTAACACATTCGTGGAATTATGCGATATGCAGAAGAAAAAAGATGTGGACACTGATGTTGTGAAGTTGAAATTATTTCCGTTTTCTTTGCGAGATCATGCAAAAATTTAGTTTTCTTCTTTGCGTCGCAATAGTATCGATTCTTGGAACCAGTGTGAGGATGCTTTTATTACTAAGTATTTTCCACTCGCAAAAATTATTTCCCTTAGAACCCAGATCATGAATTTCAAGCAACTTGAACTTGAGCATGCTGCACAATCTTGGGAAAGTATGAAATGGATTCTAAGGAATTACCCAACTCATGGGTTAAATCTTTGGATGATCATACAAATTTTTTATGCGGGATTGAATTTTGTTTCTCGTAATCTGTTAGATTCTGCTGCGCGGGGGGGGGGGGGTACTTTTATGGAAATTACTTTGGGTGAAGCTACTAAGTTGCTAGACAATATTATGGCAAATTACTCACAATGGCATACCGAAAGAGCTCCTACTAGTAAAAAAGTCAATTTGGTAGAAGAAATAAATTCTTTGAGTGAAAAAGTTGATGCTCTTATGAAGTTGGTTGCTAATGAAAGTGCTCCTATTGATTTTAATGATGTGCCTTTGTCTACTTTGATTGAGCAAAATAGTGCTGCCATAGATGTGAATTTTGTCTCGCGAAACAATTTCAATAACAATGCTTATAGAGGTAATTTTAATCCTAGGCCTTTTCCTAGTAATTCCTCTAATAATTATGGTAATTTATATGGTAATCCTACCTATAATAATAATAGAAACACCTCTGACCTTGAGAACAATATTAAAGAATTTATCAATACTCAAAAAGATTTCAATACTTCGATAGAAGAAAAGTTGAATAATGTTGACGATTTGTTTAGAAGTATTGATAGAATTTCTCATGATGTAGAAACTCTCAAGATGAAAATTTTTGTGCCTAAAGTTGAAGAATAAATTAAATCTCTTTATGTTTCTATGGATGAAGGTAAGAAAAGAACTGCTATGCTTAGAGCTAAAAGTGATGAAGATCTTAAAATGATTGGTGTTTCTTCTATTGATTCTTTGTTTATTAAATTACGATTGATGAAAATGGACTGGAGAACAGTCAACTTTAGTTAGAAGGCGTCCCTATGATTCGGAGGGTGAAAATCTTGTTGAGAAAATTGATAAAAGTGGGTTTGAAGAGGTCAAGACTTTAACTAGTGATGTGCCCACTATTTTGGATTACAAAGACTTTAATTATGATAGTTGCTCTTTGGTTGATTGTATTTCTTTGTTGCAATCCATGATAAATTCACCCCATGCTTATGAACAAAATAAATCTTTTACTAAACATATTGTTGATGCCATGATGAAAGCTTTTGAAGAAAGTTGGAATTAGAAGTTTCAATTCCAAGAAAATTGCATGATGAGTGGGAACCTACTATCAAAGTCAAGCTTAAAAATTATGAGTGTTTTGCTTTATGTGACTTGGGTGCTAGTGTTTTTACAATTCCAAAATCTTTATGTGATGTGCTTGGTCTTACCAATATTGAAGAATGCTCTTTAAATTTGCACTTGGCGGATTCTACTATTAAAAAGCCTTTGGGAAGAATTAATGATGTTCTTATTCATGCAAATATTAATTATGTGCCCATAGATTTCATTGTTCTTGATATTGATTGCAATCCATCTTGCCCAATTATTATTGGTAGACCGTTTTTACGTAATATTGGTGTTGTGATTGATATTAAAGAAGGCAATATTAAATTTCAATTTACACTAAGGAAGGGAATGGAACACTTCCATAGAACAAGAATTAGGCCACCATATGAATCAATCATGAGGGCATCCTATGGATCTAGAAACAAAGATGACAACACTTAGATCCTACGTGTTATGCCTAGCTAGGGGCGTAAAACGATAGCGCTCGTTGGGAGGCAACCCAACTTTTATCTTTTTTGCTTTTGGGTTTTCTTGCTGTTTTCAAAAAAATACCAAATTATTCCTCTGGTTAGATGTGTTTTTGTGGTTTAAATTAGTGTTTGTGACAAGCAAGCCTTTGGGTTGATTTGATCATGCTGAAAAACAGAAATTTATGCACTCACGAAAATAGTTTTCATAAATCACAGAAATGTGATTTTGAGTTGATTCTTTTTGCCGAAGATTAATATACAAATTAACCAGGTTTTCCTAATTTCTCAAGATTTTTGGAGTTACAGAAGTATTATAAATATCCAAATTGCTACATACTATTCTATTTTTGACAGATTCTGTTTTCTTTGTGTCGTGTGCTTGTTTTGATGATTATATGGTTTTCTTCGATGAGTTTTTACCATAGAAAAGTTGGAATACAGTAGATGTAATGTAAAAAAATATGAATAGGTTTGCAACAGTACTTATAGTAGTGGTTTTCTTTCTTATACTAACGAATCTCACGAAGGTTTTGCTGAGTTTTGTGTGATTGAAATTTTCAAGTTTTTGGTGATCTTACGATGGATGAAGGAATAAGGATTAGCAAAAGGCTAAGCTTGGGGATTCTTGAAGCACCCCAAGATAATATTCAAGAAGTAGCAAGCAACTAAGCTTGGGGATGCCCCCGAGTGGCATCCCCGCTTTCTTCTAACAACCATTGGTATTTTACTTGAAACTATATTTTTATTCATCACATATTATGAGTTTTTTGCTTGGTGAGTCTTGTATGATATGAGTCTTTATTTGTTTGCTTTGTGTTCTAATTCTTGAATCCTTGCTGGACACACCTTTTTGAGAGAGCCAAACACTATGCTTGCTCCTATGCTTGACTTAAATTTTTAGAGCCGTGGATTTGTTCTAGTGCTTCACTTATATCATTTTGAGCATGGTGTGCTTTGTCAATTTTGAAGAAATGCTCTCATGCTTCACCTAGATTTATTTGGGAGTTAGTAAAACTTCTAGAAATTCTCTTTGCTTCACTTAGATTATTTTGAGAGAAAGAAATATTATGCTCATTTTCTTCACTTATATTTGTTTGAGCTTATCAAAAGCAACATATGAAAATAGTCCCAAAGTGATAAATATCCAAGGAGGATATAATAAAAACTTTCATGAAGATCATTGGACAAAATAAACTTGATTCTTAGTAATGGTTTTGAGATATGACGATATGATATGTGAGTCATGTTGATGAGTAATTGTGCTTTAGTAAGAATATTGATGTTAATGTTTGTGATTCCCTATGCAAGCACGAAAGTCAATAGTTATGCAATGAAATTTATATCCTACTTATGGTGCATTATTCGGTGTTACTTATGCTTAATGCTTGGGTACAAGATATTTTGCTTTTTGGTTGGTCGCTTCTCAATCTTTTTGCTAGCCTTCATTTTGCACTAAGTATATGATCACTACTTGTGCATCCAAAACCCTATAAACTAGTTTTGCCTTATGAGTCCACTATACCTACCTATATGCGGTATATCCATGCCGTTCTAAGAAAATTTGCATGTGCCATCTCTAATTTTCAAAATAAATTTCTCCTTCTTGTGCTCTACCGCTCACGAGGCGGTGAAGGGTGGTCAATATTTTCCATGCTAGATGTGTTATTCTCATGATGAATGTTTATTCACTTGTCATTGCACGAGAGTACGAAAAGGTATTAGGGATGCCCAGTCCTGAAATGAAAAATTAATTTACTTTATGTTGTCAAATAATAAAATCCTTGGAAAGTGTTCAACCGTGGATTCAGCTTGCCATGGAAAGTGAAAGTAATGGTGGAAAAAGGAATAAACTTTATTTTCTGTTTGGGAACCGCCTATGATGTATCTAGCATGGAAAGTGTTGGAAGGTCTAAGCCATTTTCGTTGGTGGGAAAAGTATGCATCTCAAAAATGTTTTTATCTCTCAGTTTAAGTTTTGAGCTCTGGCACCTCTCCAAATCCCTACTTCCCTCCGCAAAGGGCCTTTCTTTTACTTATGCAATTTTTATTTGAATTTGAGTCTCCATCTTCTCTTATAAAGCACCAACTAAGGGGCACTATGATCATATTTGAACATTGGGTGTAGCTAATATTCGAGTGTGTTTCATGAATGGATCAATGATTGAGCATAATGGGCTAGGGATAACTAGCTTTAGTGTTCATATTCTGAAAGACATGGTTGCTTGTTGTTATGATTGAGTATTAAAGTCTTCATGTCAAAACTAGACTATTGTTTTGAATCATATAAAAGTCCAAATATCCATGCTATAAAGAAAAGAAATGTGATGAACATGTTAGGCAGCATTCCACATCAAAAATTCTGTTTTTATCATTTACCTACTCGAAGACGAACATGAATTAAGCTTGGGGATGCTGATACATCTCCAACGTATCTATAATTTTTTATTGTTCCATGTTGTTATATTATCATTCTTGGATGTTTTACAATCATTTTATAGTCATTTATATCATTTTTTGGTAATAACCTATTGACATAGTGCCCAATGCCAGTTGTTGTTTTCTGCATGTTTTTTACATCGCTAGAAATAAATACCAAATAGAGTCCAAACGCAGCGAAACTTTTTGAGGATTTTCTTTGGGCCAGAAGACATCCAGTGGGCCAGGAAAGAACCTGGGGGTGCTCCGAGGGGAGGGAAACCCACCAGGGGGCCCAGGCGCGCCCCGGTGGGTTGTACCCACCTCGGGTGCCCCCTGAACAGCCTCTATGCTCTATAAATACCCCAATATTCCAGAAACCCTAGGGGAGTCGATGAAAATCAATTCCAGCCGCCGCAGAGTCTAGAACCACCAGATCCAATCTAGACACCATCACGGAGGGGTTCATCATGTCCATTGTTGCCTCTCTGATGACGCGTGAGTAGTTCTTTGTAGACCTATGGGTCCGTAGTTAGTAGCTAGATGGATTCCTCTCTCTCTCTCTTGATTATCAATACAATGGTCACTTGGAGATCCATATGATGTAAGTCTTTTTGCAGTGTGTTTGTTGGGATCCGATGAACTTTGTGTTTATGACAAGATCTATGTTTTTATCCATGAAAGTTATTTGAGTCTTCTTTGATCTCTTGTATGCATGATTGCTTATAGCCTCATATTTCTTCTCCGATATTTGGGTTTTGTTTGGACAGCTTGATCTATTTATCTTGCAATGAGATGAGGTGCTTTGTGATGGGTTCGATCTTACGGTGCTTGATCCCAGTGACAAAAAGGGAAACGACACGTATGTATCGTTGATATTAAGGATAACGAGATGGGGTATATTTCTACATAAATAGATCGGTCTACAACATGTCATCATTCTTATTGCATTACTCCATTCCTCCATGAACTTAATACACTAGATGCATGCTGGATAGCGGTCGATGTGTGGAGTAATAGAGTAGATGCAGGCAGGAGACGGTCTACTAATCTTGGACGTGATGCCTCTATAATGATCATTGCCTGGATATCGTCATGATTATTTGAAGTTCTATCATTTGCCTAATAGTAATTGTTTTCCCACCGTTTGCTATTTTTCTCGAGAGAAGCCACTAGTGAAACCTACGGCTCCCGGGTCTCTTTTCATCATATTTGCCTTTGTGATATATTTTCCTTTGTATTTATTTTCAGATCTATTAAACCAAAAATACAAAAATACCTTGCTGCAATTTATTTGTTCCGCCATCTATTTATCCTATCTACCGCTTTTATCTCACGTTGTTTGCCTATCTTGAGGCGCCGTACCCGAAAGGGATTAACATCGCATTTAACACGTCAGGTTGCGAGTATTTGTTATTTGTGTGCAGGTGTTGTTTACGTGGTGTGAGGAGGTTCTCCTACTGGTTCGATAACCTTGGTCTCATCACTGAGGGAAATACCTACCGTCACTATACTGCATCATCCCTTCCTCTTTGGGGAAATACCGATGTAGTTCTAGCAGACATCAAATAACAGTTATTCTCTGTCTTCAAATGAATAATCTTATTGCAATAAAGATGATGCTATCTTGTTCATGCTCAATGCAAACACCAAATAACATTTATTTAGGTTCAACACTAATCCCGAAAGTATAGGGAGTGTGCAATGATGATCATATCAATATTGGAACCACTTCCAACACACATTGTCACTTCACCCTCAACTAGTCTTCATTTATTCTGCAATTCCTATTTCGAGTTACTAATCTTTGCAACCGAACAGGTATCAAATACCCAGGGGCTACTACAAGCATTAGTAAGGTACACATGAATAACATGTATATCAAATATACCTTTGTTTACTTTGCATCCTTCTTATCCGCCAAATATTTGGGGTAGTTCTGCTTCCAATGACCATTTCCTTTGCTTAGAAGCACCCAGTTTCAGGCTTAGCTTTAGCTTTGGGCTTCTTCAAGGGAGTGAAAACTTGCTTGCCATTCTTCTTGAAGACCCCTTTCTTTCCCTTGCCCTTTTTCTTGAAACTAGTGGTCTTGTTAACCATCAACACTTGATGCTCTTTCTTGATTTCTACCTTCTCCGATTTCAGCATCGCGAAGAGCTCAAGAATCTTTTCGTTATCCCTTGCACATTATAGTTCAACATGAAGTTCTAGTAGCTTGGTGATAGTGACTGGAGAACTCTGTCAATCTCTATCTTATCTGGAAGATTAACTCCCACTTGATTCAAGCGATTGTAGTGCCCAGACATTTTGAGCACATGCTCACTAGCTGAGCTATTCTCCTCCATCTTGTAGGCAAAGTACTTGTCAGAGGTATCATACCTCTCGACATTGGCATGAGTCTGAAATACAAATTTCAGCTCTTGGAACATCTCATATGCTCTGTGGCATTCAAAACATTTTTGAAGTCCCGGTTCTAAGCCGTAAAGCATGGTGCACTAAACTATCAAGTAGTCATCATATCGAGCTTGCCAAACGTTCATAACGGCTGCATCTACTCCTGCAATAGGTCTGTCACCTAGCGGTGCATTAAGGAGATAATTCTTCTATGCAGCATTGAGGATAATCCTTAGATCACGAACCCAGTCCGCATCATTGCTACTATCATCTTTCAACTTAGTTTTCTCTAGGAACATATCAAAAAAAACATAGGGGAGCTACAACGCGAGCTATTGATCTACAACATAATTTGCAAATACTATCAGGACTAAGTTCATGATAATTAAAGTTCAATTAATCAAATTACTTAATAACTCCCACTTAAACTGACATCGCTCAAGTCATCTAAGTGTAACGTGATCCAAATAAACTAAACCATGTCCGATCATCACGTGAGATGGAGTAGTCATCAATGGTGAACATCTCTATGTTGATCATATCCACTATATGATTCATGTTCGACCTTTTGGTCTCCAGTGTTTCGAGGCCATATCTGTATATGCTAGGCTCGTCAAGTTTAACCCGAGTATTCCGCATGTGCAATACTGGCTTGCACCCGTTGTATTTGAATGTACAACTTATCACACCCGATCATCACGTGGTGTCTCAACAGGAAGACCTTTCACAATGGTGCATACTCGGGGAGAACACTTATACGTTGAAATTTTAGTTAAGCGATCATCTTATAATGCTACCGTTGTACTAAGCAAAATAAGATGCATAAAGATAAACATCACATCCAATCAAAATATGTGACATGATATGGCCATCATCATCTCGTGCTTTTGATCTTCATCTCCAAAGCATCGTCATGATCTCCATCGTCACTGTCTCAACAACTTGATCTCCATCGTTGCGTCGTGGTTGTCTCGCCAACTATAGCTTCTACAACTATCGCTACCGCTTAGTGATAAAGTAAAGCAATTACATGGTGTTTGCATTTCATACAATAAAGAGACAACCATAAGGCTCCTGCCGGTCGCTGATAACTTTTACAAAACATGATCATCTCATACAACAACGTATATCACATCATGTCTTGACCATATCACATCACAACATGCCCTGCAAAAACAAGTTAGACATCCTCTACTTTGTTGTTGCAAGTTTTACGTGGCTGCTATGGGCTTCTATCAAGAACCGTACTTACCTACGGCACAAAAATCACAACGGTGATTTATCAACTTTGCTATTTTTACCTTCAAAAGGACCGACTGCAGTCAAATTCGATTAAACTAAAGTTGGAGAAACATACACCCGCCAGCCACCTTTATGCAAAACTAGTTGCATGTCTGTCGGTGGAACCGGTCTCATGAACGTGGTCATGTAAGGTTGGTCTGGGACGCTTCATCCAACAATACCTCCGAATCAAAATAAGGCATTGGTGGTAAGCAGTATGACGATCACCGCCCACAACTCTTTGTGTTCTACTCATGCATATCATCTACGCATAGACTTGGCTCAGATGTCACTATTGGGGAACGTCGCATGCAATTTCAAAAATTTCCTATTCTCACGCAAGATCTATATAGGAGATGCATAGAAATGAGAGGTGGAGAGTGTGTCTACATACCCTCGTAGCCCGAAAGTGGAAGTGTTTATCACACAATTGATGTAGTCGTACTCTTCGCGATCCGATCACCATCCAACCGATCTAGTCCCGAATGGACGACACCTCCAAGTTTAGCACACGCGAGGCTCAATGACATCTCCTCCTTCTTGATCTAGTAAGTGGGAGAGGATAAGTAGACGGGATCACAACGACCATGACGGCGTGGTGGTGATGGTGGTGGTGGAGCACCGATGGCACTCCGTAGTGTCGCTGGGACAAGGCGGTGGAACTAGGGAGTAACAGGAGAGAGAGTGCCCCAAGGGCTTGGTGTGTCCTCTTGGGGTGCCCCTCCTCTCTATATAGGTGGAGGGGCGTGTCAAACAGCCCCTCTAAAAGCACAAGTGCTCCCTAGGTGATTTTGGTAATTAATGGCAACATATCTCTTATTGGACTAACACTTTTACCTAGTATGTTTCAGACAAGTTCAACAATGGAGTGGCTTGGACTAAAGGATGTGGAACCCCTTCAAGATGCTAAGGACAAAGGATTGGCTCAAGCTCCAAGGTCAAGACTCTACATCTTTCTATTTTAGTGATCCAAGATCACATTGAGTCTATAGGAAAAGCTAATACTATCAAGAGGGGATGAGGTGTTGCTTAATGGCTTGCTTGCTCAAAGTGCTTAGTGATATGCTCCAAAGCCCTCAACTACTTTCCCAAATCCACATTTATCCTAAACCTAAAGTCAAACTCGGCCCCACCGATTCTTTCTCTCCGGCGCCACCGAGTTCAGATGTCATAGCCACTGCCACAAACCCTAGGAAAATCGGTCTCACCGATAGGGATCTCGGTCTCACCGAGATGGGATTGTAATCTCTCTGTGTATGTCCATTGCCAAAACCGGCCTCACCGAGTTTGAGCAATCGGTACTACCGAGATTACAATGCAAACTCTCTGGTTAACTTATTACCAAAATTGGTCCCACCGAGTTTGAGTAATCGGTCCCACCGAGTTTGCCCGACCAACTCTCTGGTTAGCTTATTACCAAAATTGGTCTCACCGAGTTTGAGTAATCGGTCACACCGAGATTACGTTATGCCCTAACCCTAACCATATCGGTCCTACCGAGTTGCATGTCGGTCCCATTGAAAATCCTAACGGTCACTAGGTTTACTAAATTGGTCTGACCGAGTTTGTTGATTCGGTCCCATCAAGATTGGTAAATTGTGTGTAACGGTTAGATTTGTGTGGAGGCTATATATACCCCTCCACCTCCTCTTCATTCGTGGAGAGAGCCATCAGAACAAGCCTACAGTTCCAACTTGCTGTTTCTGAGAGAGAACCATCTACTCATGTGTTGAGGCCAAGATATTCCATTCCTACCATATGAATCTTGATCTCTAACCTTCCCCAAGTTGCTTTCCACTCAAATCTTCTTTCCACCAAATCCAAATCCTGTGAGAGAGAGTTGAGTGTTGGGGAGACTATGATTTGAAGCACAAGAGCAAGGAGTTCATCATCAACACACCATTTGTTACTTCTTGGAGAGTGGTGTCTCCTAGATTGGCTAGGTGTCACTTGGGAGCCTCCGACAAGATTGTGGAGTTGAACCAAGGAGTTTGTAAGGGCATGGAGATCGCCTACTTCGTGAAGATCTACCGCTAGTGAGGCAAGTCCTTCATGGGCGACGGCCATGGTGGGATAGACAAGATTGCTTCTTCGTGGACCCTTCTTGTGTGGAGCCCTCCATGGACTCGCGCAACCGTTACCCTTCGCGGGTTGAAGTCTCCATCAACATGGATGTACGATAGCACCACCTATCGGAACCACGGCTCAAAAATCACCATGTCTCCAAATTGCGTTTGAAATCTCCAGACCCTTCCCTTTACATTCTTGCAAGTTGCATGCTTTACTTTCCGCTGCTCATATACTCTTTGCATGCTTGCTTGAATTGTGTGAAGATTGCTTGACTTGTGCTAAGTTTGCTAAAATCTGCCAAAGATTAAAATTGGGAAAGGGCATAGTTTTTATTTGGTCAAGTAGTCTAATCACCCCCCTCTAGACATACTTCTTAGATCCTACAAGTGGTATCAGAGCTTGGTCTCCATTGCTTTGGTTTAATCACCATTGGAGGAAGATGGATGAGTCTACTTTGGGGAGTCTTAGAATAGAGTGCCTATACTTGATGGAGAATATTTTCATGAGTGAAAAAAATGAGATGCTTGTAATTTTCAATCAATATCGTTTGAACAAGTACATTGCTAGTCCTTGTGCACCTCATGTTGATCCTATGCACCCTACCCTTGATGAGTCGATTGACATGATTAGGAATGTTAGAACTGTTAATCTTATCACTACAGGCTTGCCTAGAAACTTGATTGGAAAACTGCCTACTCTTGAGTGTGCCTACACTATATGGAAATTTCTTGAGGAACGATTTCCTAATTATTCTTTGAAAAATCTGGATGAAATTCTTCATAAGTCTATTGCCTTGAGTAAAATGAATTCCAATGATCCTATGTTTGGAAATTGTCTATTTGAACTTACAAATCTTATGCGTGCCAAAGGAAATGTTGGAATTATTAGCGATATTATTTCCGAAGCTACTAGACTTCATAAAGGAGATCATTGTCAAACTCATACTAATGAATCACCCTCACTAGGAATTGATCCAGCACAGGACGATGTTCAACATGGATACTATGATGAGAATGATGATGATGACTTTGATCTCGATGATGCAATGAGACACTTTGGTCCTATGGCAAACCTTCGGGGATATATGGCAGGAGGAAAGGAATGGGTTCTTGACAGTGGATGTACCGATCACATGACCGGAGATAAATACATGTTTCGTGAGCTTGCTGAAAAGGATGGTCCTCGAAAGTATGTCACTTTTGGTGACAGCTCAAAGGGTAAGGTGGTTGGCCTCGGTAAGGTGGCCATCTCACATGACAGCTCCATTCAGAATGTTATGTTTGTTGAATCTCTTGGATACAACTTACTTTCAGTATCTAGACTTTTTGATTTCGGTTTCAATGTCCTATTTACTGAAGTAGATTGCCAAGTGTTTCGTAGAGACAATCATAAAATGGTCTTTACCGGTACACGTAGAGGTGATCTTTACATTGTTGATTTCACTAAAAAGGCTCAACGTAGAACTTGCTTCATTACTAAATCCTCTAAAGGTTGGTTATGGCATAGACGACTAGGTCACGTTGGCATGAGAAACCTTGACAAGCTTATTAAAGGGAATCATATCCTTGGTGTTAACAATGTCATATTTGATAAGGATAGACTTTGTAGTGCTTGTCAAGCAGGTAAACAGGTTGGAGGAAGGCATCCCGTGAAGAACATCATGACCACAAGGAGGCCACTTGAGCTACTTCACATGGATCTGTTTGGTCCCAACGCTTACAAAAGTCTCGGTGGAAATTCTTTTGGTCTAGTTATAGTTGATGATTTTTCAAGATTTACGTGGGTGTTCTTTCTCGATGACAAATCGCAGGTCCAAAAGATCTTCAAAAACTTCGCCAGGAAGGCTCAAAATTAGCTTGAAGTGAAGATCAAGAAGGTTTGCAGCGACAATGGAACGGAGTTCAAGAACGCAAATGTGGACACCTTTCTTGACGAAGAAGGGATTTCACATGAGTTCTCGGCTACGTACACACCTCAACAAAATGGAGTTGTTGAGAGGAAGAACCGGACGCTCATCAAAATGGAAAGAACGATGTTTGATGAGTACAAGACACCAAAGTACTTTTGGGCAGAAGCGGTTGAGACAGCTTGTCATGCAACAAATCGCTTGTATCTTTACAAGCTACTCGGCAAGACGGCATACGAGCTCCTCACCGGTAACAAACCCCAAGTTGGATACTTTCGAGTATTCGGCTCAAAGTGCTACATTCTAGATATGCATCGTCGTTCTAAATTTTCTCCTAAGTCTCATGAAGGTTTCCTACTTGGTTATGGCTCAAACTCTCACACATACCGCGTCTACAACAATTTCACCCGAAAGGTTGAAGAGACGGTAGATGTGAAGTTTGATGAATCTAACGGCTCACAAGTAGAGCAATTGCCAATTGATGTAGGAGATAAAGACCCCTCGGAAGCAATCCAAGACTTGTCTATTGGCAAGGTTTGTCCAACGGAGGTGAAGGAGAGTACCTCATCCGTCCAAGTGGAAGCTTCTACCTCACGACAAGGTGAACCAAGAGTTGATACAGAAGCATCCACAAGTGGGACACACCAAGATGAAGAAAATGAGGAAGTACATCAAGAACGTCAACAACCTCCTTCTCCACCACGACAAGAGAACGACAACGCCAATAATGAAGAAGGCCAAGAAGAAGAACAAGATGAAGAAGATGTTCAACCAAGAGCCAAGCAAAAGCTTTCACGAGTTCGAGCAAGGATTGCTAAAGACCATCCCGTCGAGCATATCTACAATGATATCCAAACCGGGAGAATCACTCACTCTAAAACTCGTTTAGCTAACTTTTGTGAACACTATTCATTCATCTCTAGCATTGAACCTATGAAGGTCGAAGAAGCATTGGAAGATCCGGATTGGATAAATGCTATGCATGAAGAGCTACACAACTTTGAGAGAAATCAAGTTTGGACATTGGTTGAGAAGCCCGACAACAACCACAACATCATCGGTACCAAATGGGTGTTTCTCAACAAGCTATATGAAGATGGACAAGTAGTTCGCAACAAAGCATGTCTCGTCGCCCAAGGTTACACACAAGTCGAAGGTATGGACTATGGTGAGACTTATGCTCCCGTTGCTAGACTTGAGTCCATTCGCATCTTACTTGCCTATGCTAATCACCATGATATCACCTTGTACCAAATGGACATTAAAAGTGCTTTTCTAAATGGTGAAATAGAGGAGGAAGTTTATGTTAAACAATCTCCCGGCTTTATTAATCCTAAGAAACCCAATCATGTCTACAAACTTCGCAAAGCTCTTTATGGTCTTAAACAAGCTCCTAGAGCTTGGTATAATGCTTAACCAAGTTCCTTATTGAAAAAGGGTTTGAAATTGGGAAAATTGATTCTACACTTTTTACTAAAAGGGTTAATGGAGAATTATTTGTATGCCAAATTTATGTTGATGATATTATATTTGGATAAACTAACCCTCATTTTAGTGAGAAGTTCGGAAAGCTAATGTCGGAGAAGTTTGAGATGTCAATGATGAGTGAACTCAAATTCTTTCTTGGGTTGCAAATCAAGCAAACTAAGGAAGGTACTTTTGTCTCTCAAACGAAGTACACTAAGGACTTATTCAAGAAGTTCAATATGCAAGAATGCAAAGGTATGTCTACACCCATGCCTACTAGTGGACATCTTGATTTGACCAAAGATGGTGAACCGGTTGATCAAAAGGTTTATCGCTCTATGATTGGTTCATTGTTATACCTATGTGCTTCATGCCCCGATATTATGCTAAGTGTGTGCATGTGTGCAAGATATCAAGCTGCACCTAAAGAATGTCATCTTAAGGCCGTGAAAAGGATAGTGAGATATTTAATTCATACGCCAAATTTTGGCATTTGGTATCCTAAGTGGGCCTCTTTCGATCTTGTTGGCTACTCCGACTCGGACTATGCCGGAGATAAGGTTGATAGAAAGTCCACTTTGGATACTTGTCAATTCCTTGGTAGATCTCTTGTGTCTTGGTATTCCAAGAAACAAAACTCCGTATCCTTATCCACCACCGAAGCGGAATATATTGCCACTAGTTCATGTTTTGCTCAATTACTTTGGATGGCCCAAACTCTTAAAGATTATGGGATATACGTGAAACATGTTCCATTACTTTGTGACAATGAAAGTGCTATCAAAATTGCTCATAATCCCGTGCAACATTCTCGAACTAAGCATATTGAAGTTCGTCATCATTTCATTCGAGATCATGTTGCCAAAGGGGACATTAATATTAAGCATGTTCGCACCGAAAAACAATTATCTGGCATTTTCACTAAACCTCTTGATGAGAAAGTGTTTTGCAGGTTGAGAGGTGAATTGAACATCATTGATGCTTCAAACTTGGAGTAGAAACTCCATTGGATACATGCAAGACATGAGCTTATGACTAATCCTTGATATTTCTCTTATGATGATAATCTTATGTCTTGGATATATTTGCACCTTGCATGTTATCTAACCCATGTAGGTACTTGGTTGAATCAAAATCCATGAGATTGTAACCTACTCATATCTTGAGCACTCTCTACATCACCAAGTCTCTACACAATGGTGGTTGAAGACAAGGAAGCACGGAACCATTCGAACATATCCTTTGACAAATTCTATGTTGAGTTTCATGATTGTCATTTTGGACACACAAGTGCTCTTCCGTGCAAGAAATAACCCATGTAGGTAGATGAACTCAAATTCCAAGTGGTGCTCCCAACTCTTGATGAGCTACATCAACCTTGAGTAACCCACAAAAGTTCAACTACATGAACGATCAACATCACCACCCAAGGTATGTTATTCCATCTTAGAGAAGCTTTACTCCGAGACATGAGTTAAAGCAACTCGACAAGATGTGAATACATCAAGATGCTTAAATGAAAAATGGTAACCCCGTTTTGAGCTTAAACGATGAGTATGACCTATGATCAAGTGATCTCACTTGACTCCTAAGTCAATATACTCTAACATAGGTGACTTTGTCGCCGACCAATTCTAGATGAAGTTCTTTCATGTTCTTTTCTATGAATTTGCATTTCTCTCATGCATATTTGTTTCCCCTTTCAAAAAAAACTTCATCTAGATTTATTTTACAGTTTCTTCTTGTTTATTATCTGTTCCGCATTTCCTGCATCCAGTTCATTGCAAACCATTCAGTTAAATCCTTGTGAGATCTTACTAGTCTAGTGAGCTGAAGTGACAAGTGTTTTCTCTGCGATGAACTCGGTCTCACCGGTTTGTTGTTTTCGGTCCAACCGAATCCTTTCGGTCCAACCGAATCACACTACTCGGTGCCACGGATTTCACAACAGGAAAAACATTTTGCCACTTATTCCTCTTTACCTTTGATACAACCCCACTCAATGAATCTTGTCCTCTACAAGCATCACATTTTTATCAGTGCTTTGTGCTGTGACTCAAGGATCAAACCCATTCACGACAAATTCCAGAAGACCCTTCTTGGAAATTGATGTCAAAGGGGGAGAGAGAGATCACATCAAAGCTTATCACTTCCAAAGGGGGAGAGAGAGTATCACTTCCATAGGGGGAGAGAGATCTATATGGGGAGAGAATACTCAAGAACAGAGTAATCCTCAAGGATCCCAGATGCTTGGTGTTCAAGAGGAGAGATGCCACATGTCTTCTCGAGGGGAAAGAGATGTTCATATGTGCCTATTTGCATTATCTCTGATTTTGCATTTTTGCTCCGTTTTTCTGTTCCCTATCTTCTCCAGTATCCCATGCTAGATTTAGGGGGAGCAAGACATCTAAGGGAAAGAAATTCCTTAAATTCATTGCATATCTTTAACTTTGGGGACATGTCTAATCCAATGTGGTACTTGGTACTCACTCTCTACATGTCATCCCAGTCTTGGTATTCTTGTGGTTTCTTCTATTTGCTCTGGCTAGTAGGTGTATCTGTGTTATCTAACCTTGTTTACGCAGGTCCACTCCATCCTAAGCCAACTCAAGACCACAAGGTAAGTATATGCATCATAGTCATGTGTATGAGGAATTCTTGCTGTTTTACATATTGTTTGCAAGAAGGACTCATGAGCATGAAGGTACATCTCCCACATACACATCTGTTGCTATCTTTTGCTCTGATGCATATGGCCAAGATACATGTAACACATTGCTTACTCTGTCATGTTCATGCATTCACATGCGTCTATATTCCATATTCACATGATTGCATACATGTAGGGGGAGCCTATGCTTGTTACATGTCTTTCCAAAGCTTTACTTGCTATTCTCTTTATCTTTATCTAATTGATGTATGTTGTCATCAATTACTAAAAAGGGGGAGATTGAAAGCACAGGTGCTCCCTGGGTGGTTTTGGTAATTAATGTCAACATATCTCTTGTTGGACTAACACTTTTACCTAGTATGTTTCAGACAAGTTCAACAATGGAGTGGCATGTACTAAAGGATGTGGAACCCCTTCAATATGCTAAGGACAAATGATTGGCTCAAGCTCCAAGGTCAAGACTCTACATCTTTCTATTTTAGTGATCCAAGATCACATTGAGTCTATAGGAAAAGCCAATACTATCAAGAGGGGATGAGGTGTTGCTTAATGGCTTGCTTGCTCAAAGTGCTTAGTAATATGCTCCAAAGCCCTCAACTACTTTCCCAGATCCACATTTATCCTAAACCTAAAGTCAAACTCGGCCCCACCGATTCTTTCTATCCGGCGCCACCGAGTTGGGATGTCATAGCCACTGCCACAAACCCTAGGCAAATCGGTCTCACCGATAGGGATCTCGGTCTCACCGAGATGGGATTGTAATCTCTCTGTGTATTTCCATTGCCAAAACCGGTCTCACCGAGTTTGAGCAATCGGTACTACCGATATTACAATGCAAACTCTTTGGTTAACTTATTACCAAAATCGGTCCCACCGAGTTTGAGTAATCGGTCCCACCGAGTTTGCCTGACCAACTCTCTGGTTAGCTTATTACCAAAATCGGTCTCACGAGTTTGAGTAATCGGTCTCACCGAGATTACGTTATGCCCTAACCCTAACCACATCGGTCCTACCGAGTTGCATGTCGGTCCCACCAAAAATCCTAACTGTCACTAGGTTTACTAAATTGGTCTGACCGAGTTTGTTGATTCGGTCCCACCGAGATTGGTAAATTGTGTGTAATGGTTAGATTTTGTGTGGAGGCTATATATACCCCTCCACCTCCTCTTCATTCATGGAGAGAGCCATCAGAACAAGCCTACAGTTCCAACTTGCTGTTTCTGAGAGAGAACCACCTACTCATGTGTTGAGGCCAAGATATTCCATTCCTACCATATGAATCTTGATCTCTAGCCTTCCCCAAGTTGCTTTCCACTCAAATCTTCTTTCCACCAAATCCAAATCCTGTGTGAGAGAGTTGATTGTTGGGGAGACTATGATTTGAAGCACAAGAGCAAGGAGTTCATCATCAACACACCATTTGTTACTTCTTGGAGAGTGGTGTCTCCTAGATTGGCTAGGTGTCACTTGGGAGCCTCCGACAAGATTGTGGAGTTGAACCAAGGAGATCGCCTACTTCGTGAAGATCTACCGCTAGTGAGGCAAGTCCTTCGTGAGCGACGGCCATGGTGGGATAGACAAGGTTGCTTCTTCGTGGACCCTTCTTGGGTGGAGCCCTTCGTGGACTCGCGCAACCGTTACCCTTGGTGGGTTGAAGTCTCCATCAACGTGGATGTTCGATAGCACCACCTATCGGAACCACGGCTCAAAAATCACCGTGTCTCCAAATTGCGTTTGAAATCTCCAAACCCTTCCCTTTACATTCTTGCAATTTGCATGCTTTACTTTCCGTTGCTCATATACTCTTTGCATGCTTGCTTGAATCGTGTGAAGATTGCTTGACTTGTGCTAAGTTTGCTAAAATTTGCCAAAGATTAAAATTGGGAAAAGGCATAGTTTTTATTTGGTCAAGTAGTATAATGACCCCCCTCTAGACATACTTCGTAGATCCTACACCCTCCAAGCCCTAGGGCACATCTAAGGGGGAGAGGACTTGGACTCCAAGTCCAATCCTATTCCTACTAGGACTCCTTCCTTTTTTGCCTTCCCTAGCCACATGGGTTTTTGAGGACTTGGTGCGCCTAGCCCAATAAGGCCAGGGCACCTCCTCGGAGCCCATGCTAGCCCTTGGGTCATGGTGAACTCACTTGTGTACTTGCGGACCCCTCCATAATCCTCCGGAACCTTCTGGAAGCTTCCTGGTACAATACCGAAAAAACTGCACCTTTTTTCCGGAACCCAAAATATGACTTCCCATATATAAATCTTTACCTCTCGACCATCCTGAGACTCCTCGTGACGTCTGGGATCTCATTCGGGACTTTGAACAACATTTGTTTACCACTCATCAAATATCCCAATAATACTCTAGCGTCAACCAATGTGAAACGTGTGACCCTATGGGTTCGGGAATTATGTAGTCATGACCAAGACACCTCTCCGGTCAATAACCAATAGCGGGACCTGGATGCCCATATTGATTCCTACATGTTTCCATGAAGATCTTTATCGGTCGAACCATTATGACAACATACGTAATTCCTGGAATCAAAGATGAATATTCAAAATCTTCAAGTGAGGGAGTGCGGTGCCAGCTTACATTTTTTGGGGTCCTGGAATCAAACTTGAATCCCTCGATGAAGCCATCTGCACGAAGATTGTCTGCAGAACACAGCAGACTGAGGCTCTTCCAGGACCGTCGTGAGTTTTCATGGGCAACAAATGAGTTCTTGGTGGCCAGGTTGCGAATGCGATTTACATCCACCAAGAGACTATGCATCTGAAGCTTTAGCCAGGCGTGATGCTTGTCCTGCTTCTGATGTAAGGCCACAAGCAGTTCTCGGTCATTGAGTACATGAGAGCGCTTCCGAGGCCTTTGGGCAATCGTACTACACTACAAAAAAAAGACACATCCGTGACATTTTGGGCCGAACGAATTTTTTTTGTCATACATATGACACTTCTATAATGATAATTGTGACAAAACCCGGTGTCATCATAGATGTGGTGGGATCCTACTTCTATGACAAAAAATCATGACAGAAAATGGGCTTTTTGTCCTGGGCGGGCCGGAGATGCAGCTGCATGACATTCTTTGGGCCGTCCATGACGGAAAAAATCATGGTAGAAGTGAGGTCGAGGAAAATTTCGGAGAGTTCCAGGTTACGGTGGGTGGTCGGGGGCCGAGCGATGCGCGTTTCTCTCATACACGTACGAGCGTGTGTGCGAGGCGTTGGCTCTAACTGAACCCGAGCGAGGCGTTGGGCTCTAACTGAACCCGAGCGATTGCAATGTGCTCTACGCGTTACTGAACCCGAGCGATCGATCGATGGCTATTAAATGAACCCGATCAAGCGATTCCTTCGCTACTGCTGCTAACTGAAGCCGATCGATGCTGCCTCTCTGGATGAACAGTGAGCGTTGTGGGGGGGGGGTTGGATGAACAATGAGCGGTGGGAGTGGATGGACAGGACCCGTGGTGTTGCCTCTGGATGAACATGACCCCGATCGATCGAGCTGGTTGGGGCTGGACGAACAGGACCCCGTGGAGGGCTGGATGAACAGGACGACCCCGTGGAGGGCTGGATGAACAGTAGACAGTGGAGGGGTGGATGAACAGTAGCTCGTGGAGGGGTGTGGTTGAACAGGAGACCGTGGATAGGGGTGGTTGAACAGTAGCCGGTGGAGTAGAGCGCGGTGGAGGCTGGATGAACAAGAGCCTGTGGATGAGCTGTCGCAGGTGGAGGCTGGAGGAGGTCGATGGTGGATGAACAGTAGCCAGTGGAGGCTGGAGGAGGTTGACGGTGGAGGTGAATAGTATCTCGTGGATTACCGTTTTGCGGTACGCCACACCCCTCCTGATGAACAGGACCCCCGTTTCGACCATAGGACTCCAACACAAGTCCGTTTCGTCCGTTTTGCGGTACGCCACACCCCTCCCGATCAACAGGACCCCCGCTTCGATCGTTGCGCTCCAACACAAGTCCATTTTATCCGTTTTGCGATACGCCACACCCCTCCTGATCAACATGACCCCCGTTTCGACTGTAGGAGGTCCGTTTCCTCTGTTTTGCGGTACGCCAGACCCCTCCCGATGAACAGGATCCCGTTTCGAACGTGGCTGGTCGAACACAAGGCCATTTCCTCCGTTCTGTGGTACGCCAGGCCTCGTTTCCATCGCCTGTTCTGTCCAAGCCGGTTGGCTCCCACGCGTTCCGTTGCCTCCCAATGAACACGACGCATTCCGTTGCCTCCCCATGAACACGACGCATTCCGTTGCCTCCCCATGAACACGACGATGACGCTGTTTCTCCGTTCCGATGCAGCCATGTACACGAGCCCTGGCCGTACATATATATGCGCGAGTAGGCGTTCGAGACCCCGCCCGTATGTACGTACGTGGCCGTATTTTTATTCTTGCGCACTGGCCGCTGTACGTACGTGTACATGCTACGTGTGCGCCTTTACTACGACACGTGCACGCCTCTACATCGACCAGTATATATGTACGTACATGTTCGCGACCAGAATGACAACGCTACTTACGCTTCGACCAGGTGGGTCCCGACTGTCAGGCACTTCCTTGCGTGCGAAGATGTAGCTGGTGGGTCCTAGCAGTCAGGGGGGCGAATCATTTTTTTCTCGGACACACTTCCTTGTGTGCGAAGATGTAGCTGGTGGGGCCCAGCAGTCAGGGGGGAAATGTTTTTTTCGTGAAATATAGTGGCCCGTCCGGTGGGTCCTTGCTGTCAGGTGGAGGTATCATTATTTTACGCGTAATAAGGAGGCACTTCCTTGCTGCGGCCGTGGACCCAGCTGTCAGCCTCTCCACGTATAGTCCGCGTCTGATGGAAGTCGTTCCTTGACCACGTTGACCATGCCGCACCGAGAGCATGATGGCGGTGGACGACGACGAGGCCTAGGAAGGGGACGACGCAGAGTCGGGGAAGACGCGGCAGTGGATGCACACGTGGAGAGAAGTAGGAGGGTTCACTGGTTCGGCTGCGGTGTGAGGCTGCCATCGCTGCAGAATAACAAGGGGTGTGGGTGAGTAGAGGGCTGGCCTGGCTAGCGGTGGGAGTAGTAGGGGGCGGTGAGGCCTCCGTGGTAGCACAGCCGACCACGGGAGGCAGGAGCAGGCGGCACGACCGGCGCTGCTTTGGGCGGCTGGAGCAAGAAGACCAGAGGTTGAAGAAGCACGACGGCCGTTGGATGGACATCGTATGTTCACTGCAGCTAGAATCGTTTATATTGACTAAGTTGACAAAGCTCTTAGTACATCAACTTAGTAGGCCCACAGGTCAGCTTCCGAAACGGTGCGCCCCAGATGTCAGGGGGAGGAATCATTTTTTGGGCGGGTGAAGCTAGAATATCCGAGATTGAAGAAGAAGCACGGCATCCGTTGGATGGACATCCAACGGCCACTGCTGCTAGAACCGTGTGTTGACTATAAGTTGACAAAGCCCTGCATACGCGTCAACTCTCTTTTTTAGGGGGCGCGTCAACTTAGTAAGGCCAGAAGTGTGTGGTAGAGAACTTATAGCCCATTTGAGATTTGTAAGAATGTGCAGCCCATTTTTGAATTCTAATGGAATTTACTACAGCCCATTTACAGTTTGTTAAAAGTATAGCCCATTTCAACCAACCGTTCAAAACATAATTCAATAAAATTTCCCACATTTTGATGGGATCCGAAATATTTTTATCCCGAAATTTCTAGTCAGATTAAATACAATTTCAATATAAATTTATATTACCTAAAAATCCAACGAAACATTATGCTCACAACAATTAATGAAACTAAAATTTTCAATATCCAAAAATAATATTTTATAAGTAATTACGTGTTTGGTGCATTTTTTATAGTTACTGCCCAGTTTTATAATTACATCCCATTTTCTTGTTAAGCCTAATGCATCCCTCCTAGGAAAGATTTGCAGCCGAGCGGGGCAGAGAATAACAACTTGACCTTGCCTGGGTATTCCTAAAAAAAGTATAGCTGGGCTAGCCATTTTCAGCTTGAAAAAAATTAATATCGGTGCTGGATATCTGGCCTCGGCTAGACGGGCCACAGCCCGCCCAGTTAATACCTGCAGCGATGTTTTCGTTATTGTTTAGAGGAGAAAAATTAATATCTGGGCTAAACATCAAAAAACTCTGCAGTGCTCACACCTCAAAAACACAAATACTGCTCGAGGTGCTTGGTCCCAGCTGTCGGCTGCTTCTTGTGCAATTCTCTCGTTTATTGACTACTCCCTCCTTTCTGGTTTATAGTGCTCAATTCCAAAATCTCACCAATCAAGGTAGATGGCGAGTGGTGGAATACTTTTTGTAGTTTTGCAAAAGCACCTAATTAATGCTCTTGTTATCCTCAAAAAATTATGTTTATCTATGCATTAATTGCAATGCATGCATGCATAAAGTAAATGCATTGGTCAATTTTCTCTCAATACTAGCATGCAATGATTTAATGCACCTTGGAATCTGAACATGTGATGGAAAACAACCAAATTGAGCCTTATAAAATGGAAAAACTAAAATTTTGAGATAAGCCCTATAAACCGGAAAGGAGAGAGTACATTGGTTGACAATGGTGTTAGACCGTGATGTCAGGAAACCAGGAGGAAGCAAAATAAATTATAGTTATATATATATATATATATATATATATATATATATATATATATATATATATATATATATATAATAAGGAGGCACCTTGCGTACGTGAGGCTATGGCCCTGGTGGGTCCCCATTGTCATCCTCTCCAAGTAAAGTCATCTCCTCGCCCGCGCGCGCTTTCCGCCCGAAACAGTAAGCGCCGCCCGCGCCGCTTCCCGGTGCAGGCGATTGCTCCGCCTTCAAACAACACTAGTGCCGTCCGTCCGTCCATCTGCCGCCCACATTAATGATACACGGTTGCCGAGGTGGCTACTCCGGCGCCACACGTCCGTCCCTCCGCCGCCCACCATTGCTATATAAACTGCTGCGCCGGCCATAGCGGCAGTCATCTGCATCCGTTCCCTTTCTCCTGTCTACACCACTACTGCCCACCATGGCTTCCTCGCACTCCGGCGCTCTTCAGGACAGGCGGATGACGGACCACAAGGAGATGGTAGCCATTGCTGCCGACCGGCTGGCCGGCAGGCAGCCGGAGGAGGACGACATCCCAATGGAGAACATGGTAGTCGACGATCCAGTGCCAACCCCCTCCTCCGCGCCATCCTCGCTGGTGCATTGCACCATGACCATCGGCGAGGCCCGTGCCCAATATATGGACATGGTGAGGCATATGCGTGAGGAGCAGTTCCGGGAGGCGCAGGCCAACGTCGCCTACAACCACCATCTCCTCCAGGGGCACCTGTAGGCGGAGGAGCAGATCACCGCGGAGCGGGCGGAGCAAGAGGCGGTGCTCGACTCATACCGCTCCACCCGCGAGGGCCGCCTTGAGCGCTGGCGGTATCGCATGCGGGTGGCGGAGGCTGCGGTGGTCTACAAAGAGGGCGATAAAGCAGGCGAGGCACTTTTTGGCGAGATCGAGGACGAGGTAGAGGACAATGCCAGCTCCGACGAGTGCCCGGTCCGCTAGTGTGGACGAGGCCCTGCTCCGCCGAGGCCCCGCGGCGCCAACAACGAGGCAGAGGATACCATTCGCTCCGCCGAGGCCCTGCCCCGCCAACAACAAGGCAGAGGACATCGCCGGCTCAGCGAGGCCCCACCCTCCCGACAACGAGGGGGAGGATTTCCACTTCTCCGCCGAGGCGCCGCCCGGCAGCTACGAGATAGAGGACATCGCCGGCTCCGCCGAGGCCCCGCCCCGCTGCTAACGAGGCCACGCCACACAGAAAACGAGGAAGTGTGGAACACGGTATGTCGCCGCCGCTCGGGTCCAAGCAAGGCCACTACTGCTACCCTCTGGTTGAAGCCAAGCTAGGCGGGTTGACCATTGACGGCCGGTTAGCTGTGTTGGAGAAGAACATTGCTTCTACTTAACTGCTGGTGCAGTTGGCTGACTGACACGTGGGCCCAACAGGCCACATGTTAGTTACGCAACTGGACCTGTAGTTAAGTCACTGAAGCTTCTGTTCGGCTCAGCGGGACATAGGTGGGTAGCTTCGGTTAATTAATTATACCTCTAGCGCACCCCTTTTTAGTTGAAGAATGTATGAAAAGTAATGAAATCCGGCATGTTTATATGAAATCCGACCGTGTATGAATGAATTTATTTCGATTAGTTCGAATTCCTGTATCACTGGTATCGAAAGAACATGCAAAACAATACGTACTAGCATTATTCCCAGGGTGATCACCTTGTTTGCAGCAGTTTCACATGTACTCCCTCCGGTCCTTTCTAGTCTTCATACAAGTTTTGTCTGCAGTCAAAGTATCTCTACTTTGACCAATCTTATACAAAAAAGTATGCACTTTCACAATGTGCAAAGTAAAAAGGAACAGAAGGAGTACAAAGAGTTTGAGCAGCTTTTTAGCGTTTCTGTACATTACAATCAAACACACAGGGCTGGCAATTCATAGAGAACATTCAAAACAATCAATGATTATGCATCTCAACGACTCACATGTCAGAGGCAATATTTACTTCACAACTAAAGAAGAAAGAAAAAATTGATCGACGTTGCTGACAGCAAGGGCGTCCCATTCAAAAATATCAAACGCATGTCTTAAAATCAATGAGCAAAATTTGACAAGGTTGTCCCATTCCAAAATATCAAATGCCTACGATTGTGGAATGGGCAGAGTTTGCCATCAGTTCGGACATTGACATGGCACCTCGTGCTAAATAAACTAGCTATTCTTTTTGTGTAGTTCCACCAAAATCAACCAAATTCGCGTGTAGCTTGTATGATTTCGTCCTTATATGTTGCAATGCCTTGAACTTATTGGCACCTCCTTTCTTGTGGTGGAAATGAATGATTTGATGTATTCATGAACATTTTGTGCAGTTCCCATTGAAATCAAGCTAATCACCCCTGTTTGCACAAATACAAAAAAGTGATTAGTATAAAGCAAACTGTACTATGAATTGATAGTTTAAATAGGCACCTACATGGTCCATGTAGAGCACACTTTTAGAAAAATGAAACTCACCAGAAAGAATCCTAGAACAACATTGTACTCGCGCATCACAGCAAAAAAATGGAGATTTGTCAGCCCTTCTGAGCTGAAGTTAGTTTGGTCTTGTGGGGAGTAATGTAACCATCCTTCAACTGCTCCTTCTGATGAGAATCCTAGAACAACATTGTACTCGCGCATCACAATAAAAAAATGGAGATTTGTCAGTCCTTCTAAGTCGAAGTTAGTTTGGTCTTGTGGGGAGTAATGTAACCATCCTTCAACTGCTCCTTCTGAGAGAAGATAGACAGGGCTTCTTCATCCTGGCATAATCGGAACTAGTCACTTCACGTACTCCATATTCTTCTTCAGAGGAAGATGATCCTGTTGTGCAAAGACAAGAGGACAAATAAATTCTAGCATCCCTATTTTCTCGAAAAAAAGGAAAGGAAATATTTAAAACATCGCAGGAGAAGCACTTCTCAAGGACAATACCACTTTTTCATAACAGTATCTAAACAGTAGCAGAACACCAATAGAGATGACAAAGCTCAATCATATGGATGAATTAGTGGGCGAGTATCAACCTTTGTCAGGAGGCTTATTGTGTAGAGCATACAGATCAAGCACTTTTCCAGAACCATCTATTGCTATCTACTATGGTGGCCATGCTTACTATATACTCCTCGATTAGTTTAATGTTTCCAACATCTTTTTGTACAGTTCCACTAAAATATATGGTATCTTCAAAGAAGATCCCTGTTTGCACAAGTAGAGATAATTACGTATTACATTAAGAGTGTCATCAAATCAGTGGAAAAACAATTGCTCGTTCCAGCCATAGCAATAAATTAAGATGCAAAACTATATCATTACTTGTGTCATCACAGTTCCAGTGCTTCATTATTGCACCGGGAGTTGATTTTTGTTTTTCCGCTTGTTCTTCCCCTTCATCACTTGGTTTAATAACAGACAAGCTTCGCCTTAATGTAAGATTTGGCATGTCAATTAGGGAGCACAAGTATAGCACTAAACAATGACATCAATTTTCTGATGAAAGTGGCAAAATACAGGCCAACAGTTGTGAAATATCCTTATCTTACCTCAATGGGATATTACGGTGCACATACAGATTGGAAGTCTTGTCTCCATTTGTGCAGTTCACTAAAATCAAACAACATTACCATACAAGTAGCACAACATATGAAAGCACACTGCAGAATCATGTGAAAGAAGGCTAGTACTAACCTCTCATGATGTGGAATTCAAACAACTCACAAGAAGAAGATCTGAACCAAATGTGCCAACACGGATAGGAAGTATGATCTCCTCTTGTGCAGTTCCACTAAGATCAAGCAATCAAGCAACGTTGTCGGTGTGAAATTTTGGTTGAACTGCACAAAACACTCTTAAAACAAAAGTGTTTTGTGCAGTGCAACAAAAGGTCACAATGGCAACGAGGTCAAGTAGATAACCCTGTTTACATAGAGGTGCAAAGGAAACAACTAGTGGTTAATAACGGTGGATGACATAGAAGCCAACAAAAAGAAGCATCTACCTTATCTAGATGGGAAAGAAAGCAAGACAGTAGCATTTCTCAAACGGTGGCATTGATTAATATTAACATAGAAATTATATTAACAATAAAATTCGTTAAACATGTAATTTGCTTTGGGCGAGGTTGGGTGTCTGCCCTACCTTGATTTCATAAGTAATCTTTTACACCCGTATGCATACCATCATTTGCTGGCTCGCTGACTCTCGTTTTTTTGAGTAACTGCTGACTCCGTTAGATGGAAAAAATTGTTGAAAAGAGAAAAGGGCCACGCAGCCATGCTAATTGGGTCTATGGCACGCCCAACGATGCATGCAGCCCCGCTATTTGGGCCTAATCTCCAGCCCCTAGTGATAGCTGAGTGACGGCTACGACCAAGCGGACGACATGGCGGCGCTAGCTTCAGTCCGCCTGTGATGTTGCCTCCAGCCTATCGTGCTCCTCCGATGCACTGGCTGCTCGACACTTGCTTGCTGGCTGCTGCACGGTTACTAGATGAGCTGCATTATTAGAGGGTGTTTGTTTAAAGGGACATTTTGGTGTAGGGACTAAAAAACTCCGTGTCGGTCCCATCTAAACCAAATAGGAGGGACTTTTAGGGACTAAAAGTGGGCATTTTGGGACTAAAGAAAGAAGACCCCGAGGGAGTCTTTTTGGAACTTTTTCCAATATTTGCCCCCTCCAGGCATCACACCTTGTCTCTATTAGTTTATTACTAAGGGTAACATGGTCTTTTAGCATGTCATTTAATAACCTCTAGTCCATGTTTAGTCCCTGGAACCAAGCAGGTGGGGACTAGGGAGTTTTTAACCAAACAGGGCCTTAGATTAACCAACCAGCACCATGTGCATGCACAGTTTGTTGCAACAAAGAACAAACAACCAAGGAGCATATTTGTGTTGGTCCAAGTTTTGTTATCTTTAGACACCTTTCCCTATGTGAGCGCAGCAAATCTAGTCATGCTCAAACTCTACAGCCTTGTCCCCTAAAACAAAAGATCAGTTCGTTACAGATGTACGTACTGCGTTTGTCGTTGTTTTCCCTTTTCGACCAATGTAGGTGCTGGATAGCCACTATACTAGTACTTTCGCCCCTTCCTTTCCTCTTTGAACCACGCCCTAGATTTATGCGATACAACTTTCCCCACTACTTTCCCACACTCCTTTCCTCTTTGAACCACGTCCTAGATTCATGGTATACATGCAGCTAGAGCAATGCATGTGGAATAAGTAAATTATACCTTAAGGTTCTTGGGGCGTGGTTTGGTGGGCGATGGGACGGCGGCGAAGAAGAAGGGGTCGGAGGCCCTCCCGTGCCACCGCTGGGTGAAAGTGAATAGCTGCGCCGGTAGTGAATTCCCTCCCTCGCCAACGGCGACAACGTTAAGCCTCCTTCCCTTCCTGGCGGACGGATCTTGCTGGCTCTTTGAGCAGCAGTGAGGGGAGAGAGAGAGGCCAACGAAGTCTTGTTTAGATCTGGAGACGGTGAGAGAGTGTGAAGAGAGCAACTACAAGCGCTGAGGCTCCAGCGTGTATATATATACTGGAGAGAGAGTGTGAAGCGTGCAAACCCTAGAAAACAAGCGCCGAGGCTGCAGCTTATAGAGTACGTGATGAGGTGATTATACAGTCACTACGAGATCGTATAGCTCCGTATCCATCCATTTTGACTAGTCAAAGAATCCTCCTGGCACAAATTATGCTCAAGTGTAGTTATCGAACCCGAGACCTCAAGTTTTATTTTTTGAGTGGAACCCGAGACCTCAAGTTTGATGAGCGAACAGGCTAACCAGCTACACAACCCTCCCGTTATGTTCAACGAGAGGAAAATAACCTTTTATACGTTCCTGCATTCGTGCGACAAGCATGCCATGTTTTTTTTGTGTGTGTGTGTGTGGGAGTCATTGGGATTTAAATCATAATCGTGTCATGTGGCTTTGGTGGTAAGACTATCCATAGTGGTGCAGAAATAATGCAGCCTTAGTCACCTTACCTCTCTCCACGTAGTACGTTGGGTCCCACCAGTCAGAGGGTGAAACAAACAAATTAATAAGAAAAAATAAAAGCGCCAGCGGTTTATCTTACCTCATACATCTCGCTACTGCTCGGGAAAACTGTCCAACTGATCCCTGAGTTCACTCACGTACTATTTTAAGTGAATCCTTATTATAACATGCACACAATTTTGGGCACTTGTCTTCCACCTAAGTCAGTGTGCCACCATATCTCGTACTTACTACTCCCTCTGTCTAGGTGTAATAAGTCACGTTAGAAGGTGCAGCGGGACCAAGGTGCGTGCGTGCGTGTGTGTGTGTGTGTGTGTGTTTAACAGCATGTGTGTGTTAGAGAGAGCGACAGATCGACCTACTCCTACGAGAGATGGTGTGTAGTGTTCGATTTTAGCCGCGACAGTCGGTGCGTCCTCTCGTTTCCAGGCGTGTCCGGTAGGGACAGGCGGACAGCTGCCACGCCCGCTCCTGACCAGCATGGCCCACCCAAAGCCCCTCCATCGCCCGCACGCGCTTCCCGCCCGAAATGGTCAGCGCCGCTCCAAAGAATCGGTGCCGCATTCATGGCTGGGCAGAGCGGACGCGACCTCTCACTAGCGCAAGAGTGATGGTTGCTTCGTCCGTCCAACTTACTGCTGGGTCTATGTGATTTGACGGCTCATTGGTCTTTATTACTGAGGTGGTAGGACTGCTGGATTTCCCACGCTTTCGGTGAAAGGAGGTAATACTAGATTACAATTTTCTCCATTCTTACAGCAGAGGAGTGCAAGAGCAGTGAAATCATGCAGGCTCAGTGATTACATGGCCCACCTCACACTATCACCATATTTTCTGGACACCGTGCGACACCTAACTCTTTACATAGTACTCCCTCCATTCCTAAATACTACTAGATGAGTCCCTGCGCGTTGCCGCGGAACAGCCGTATATCTCTCTGTGTAAAATTATCGATTTCATAGAACTAAAAAAAACTCTATAACCGCATGACAAATGTGGTAGCCAAACTAAAAAAACTCCCATCATCATGAGATCATCCGACGTAAGGAAAAAAGATCAGCCAACTCCTACTGCATAATGGGATTATATTTTTCTTTCTGACATGTTAATGGGACTTAAAATCTCACTTACATGCATGCTACCGGTGCATGCTTGCGTGCAGACATGTTGATGTGATTTAAATCCCACTCACATGCATGCCACAGTATTTCTGCATGCTTGCATGTGGCTTAGTGTGGAGCCTCTCAACGTCTAGATCAAACGGTTATTATGGACTGATTTAGTTCATCTAACGGCTACATTAATTTTGATGATGTGGCTCAAGGAGAGGATAGTGAATTCCTAGTAGTGGGGGCTAGCTATTACTAGTAGATAAGTCTTTGTAGAGATTCCACTAGGTGAACTACATACGGAACAAAATGAATGAATCTACACTTAAAATGCATCTATATACATCCGCATGTGGTTCATGGTGAAATCTGTACAAAGACTTATATTTAGGAACGGAGGAAGTACTAGTATAGTATGTACTGTAATTTATCAGCGAGACAAATTTCTACAACGCTATGAAGCTTCCAGCTTCTGTTACATGTATCTTGCGTCCAAGGTTGCCCGTTGCAACATTTCATCGAATACAAAGGAGACTAACATGCATGCTATTGCATCTCAATGATTGACAGATCATAGCAAATATGTACTCCCTCCATTCCAAAATAAGTGTCTCAACTTTATGCAAACTTTAGTACGAAGTTGTACTACTACTAAAGTTGACACTTATTTTGGAACAGAGGTAGCTAAAGAAAAATTCTTAATTATGGTGTAGGTAATTATGACAAACAACAAAAGTTTTCAAACATCAAAACAAAAATGTTCGTGCAGTGCCAAATATGGCATAGGTAATTATGGTGTAGAAGAAACAATTTTATAAAATACTTAATTGCCCTAAAATAAATAGAACAGAAAACGGAACAAAAAAAGAGAAAAAGAAAAGGAAAAGAAGAAACCCCATTCCCCCCGGGCCAAAGTGCCCAACTAGCCAACAGCCAACCCGACCGGCCCAGCCGGCCTGGCCCGCCTCCCTCGGTTGCTCCCTCCCCTTCCCTGTTCCCCCGACCAGGGTCGGAACAGGGGCGCATCGCCACCGGACCCCCTCGCCGGTGTCGAGGAGGGGATAAGGTCGCCACGCCCCCGCCTCCTCGATCCCGCCTCCCACTTGCCCCCACTCTCGCCCTCTGTCCCCGCGCCTCGCCCTCTCCCCTCAAATCCACCCTGCTCTCCTCCTCTCCCATCGCATCCGAGCGCCGCCATGGACCCACCGCCGTGAAACGCACGGCCACAGCCACCACCTCACCTCGCCAGCGTGTCCGTCGTCTCCGCCATCGTCTTCCTCATCGACCGGTGGCCGTAGCTGGAGCTCGGAGGCGCTGCTGCGACGGTCCCCTTCTTCCACATCTCCGGTCCCTGCCGTTCTTCACCAACTCCGGCGACGCCTTCTGTAGCTACTAAGCCACCAAAGGCCACCGTGCGTGCCGCTAGGTGAGCTGCCTCCCTCCTCTGCCCTCTAGCTCCCCTAGCTCACGCCCTAGCTAGCTCGTCGTCGTGCCTAGGCTCTGGTACCTCGCCGCCGTGGCCACAGCCGCCGTCACGCTCGCCCGAGCTCACCGTTGTGCTCCTGGGGTTCCTAGGAGCCCAACGCACCTGCGCACGCTCCCTCTCATGCCCCCTAATGTCGTCCCCGATGAGCGCCCGTATGCATCACCGCGGAGCTCATCGCCGGCAAGGCTCCGGTGACCTTTTGGTCACGGGCTCAACCCCGTTGCACTCCCCACGCCGCGTAGATACTCCCCAGCCTCTCCTTTGCTTGCTTGCACGCCGCAGCTCCATTTTTCGTCGAGCACCCGTGCATGCGGCCGCCTCCGCCGCTCGTCGGCGCCGATTCCGTCTGAGTCCGGCGATGCTACGGCCACCACTGGATGCGGCGCTGTGAGCTCGTTGGAACGCACCCAACCACGCGTAAAACCATGCCCCATACCACCGTTCGCCCTCACGCCCGACTCCGGCCGTCCGCCGATGTGCTCACCGCCGTCACTTCCGGCCACGCCATGGCCACCACAGGATGCGGGGCACCCTCCTCGTTCAAACGCAAGAGACGATGCTCGATTTGGTGCCCCGTAGGCGAATCCCGACGCTGGTGTTCGGCCGCTGCGCGCGAGCTCGCCGGAGCTACTCCGGCGGCTCCGCTGAGCTGGCACACCTGGGCCACCCCTGGGTCACTTCCTGTGGGCCTAGGGGCCCCAACTGACCACGTTGACCAAAGTCAACTGCGCTGATGTGGCAGCTACTACCGCTGACATGCGAGCCCACGTTGTTTAAAACATTTTTGTAAATAAACAAAATGCTAATCATTTCCTTAATTAATTTGGTTAACTAAATAGTCACTCATTGTTGGGACCCACCCACTAATTAACCTATTTAGTTAGTCTAAACCCCCTGTTAGTGCCCCTAACAATGACATGTGGGTCCCACTGGACCCACCTGTCTGGTTTGACTGGTCAACCGACCAGTTGACCTACTGACATGACTGTGATGTCATGCCTGCGTCATCATGCACTATTTTGGATAAAGTTGGATTTAATAAATAATTAAAATCAGAAAATGATTAAAACTTTAGAAAATTATATAAAATAATTCGTAACTCGGATGGAAATACTTTCTACATGAAAGTTGCTCAGAACGACGAGACGAATCCGGATATGCAGCCCGTTCGTCCGCCACACGTCCCTAACATATCGAACACACAACTTTCCCCCTCTGGTTCATCTGTCAAAAAACGTGAAACACCGAGGATACTTTCCCGGATGTTTCCCCCTTTCGCTGGTATCACCTACTACCGCGTTAGGGCACACCTAACACCGCTCATTGTCATGTCATGCATCGTCATGCTTATGATTGCATTGTATTTACTGTTTCTTCCCCCTCTTCTCTCTGGTAGACTACGAGACCGACGCTGCTGCTGCCCAGTTCAACTATGGAGTTGACGACCCCTCCTTGCTAGAGCAACCAGGCAAGCCCCCCCCCCCCTTGATCACCAGATATCGCCTATTCTCCTCTATACTGCTTGCAGTAGAGTAGTGTAGCATGTTACTGCTTTTCGTTAATCCTATTCTGATGGATAGCCTGTCATTGTTGCTACAATTGTTGATACCTTACTAGCAATCCTAAATACTTAGTATAGGATGCTAGTTTATCATCTGTGGCCCTACATTCTTGTCAGTCTGCCTTGCTATACTATCGAGCCGTGATCACTCGGGAGGTGATCACGGGTATATACTATACATACATACATACTATATAGATGGTGACTAAAGTCGGGTTGGCTCGTTGAGTACCTGCAAGTGATTCAGATATGGGGGCTGGAAGGACAGGTGGCTCCATCCCGGTAGAGGTGGGCCTGGGTTCCTGATGGCCCCCAACTGTTACTATGTGGCGAAGCGACAGGGTCAGGTTGAGGCCACCTAGGAGACAGGTGGGCCTGGCCCTGGTCGGCGTCCGCGGTTCTTTCATAATAACATGCTTAACGAGATCTTGGTATTTGATCTGAGTCTGGCCACTGGCCTATACGCAGTAACCAACTACGTGGGAAAGATATGGGCACTCGACGTCGTGGTATCAGCCGAAACCTTCGATACGTCAGCGACTGAGCGGCGTGTGCCGGATTGGACCGTAAGCCTGCTCTTGTATTAAGGGGGCTAGGTCTGCTTCCAGCCGCGTACCCAACGTGCAGGTGTGCATTGGGCGATGGGCCCAGACCCCTGCGTGCATAGGATTTAGACCGGCGTGCTGACCTCTCTGTTGTGTCTAGGTGGGGCTGTGACGTGTTGATCTTCCGAGGCCGGGCATGACCCTGGAAAGTGTGTGCGGCCAAATGGGATCGAGCGTGTTGGGTTATGTGGTGCACCCCTACAAGGAAGTTTATCTATTCGAATAGTCGTGTTCCTCGGTAAAAGGACGAACCGGAGTTGTACATTGACTTTATGACAACTAGAACCGGATACTTAATAAAACACACCCAGGCAAGTTCCACAGACAACCCGGTGATCGCTTTTCCACAGGGCGACGAGGGGAGGATCGCCGGGTAGGATTATGCTATGCGATGCTACTTGGAGGACTTCAATCTACTCTCTTCTACATGCTGCAAGACGGAGGCTGCTAGAAGCGTAGTCTTCGACAGGATTAGCTATCCCCCTCTTATTCTGGCATTCTGCAGTTCAGTCCACTGATATTGCCTCTTTACACATATACCCATGCATATGTAGTGTAGATCCTTGCTTGCAAGTACTTTGGATGAGTACTCACGGTTGCTTTTCTCCCTCTTTTACCCCTTTCCCTTCTACCTAGTTGTCGCAACGAGATGTTGGAGCCCTGGAGCCAGACGCCACCGTCCATGATGATGACTACTACACTGGAGGTGCCTACTACTACGTGCAGGCCACTGACGACGACCAGGAGTAACTTAGGAGGATCCCAGGCAGGAGGCCTGCACCTCTTTCGATCTGTATCCCAGTTTGTGCTAGCCTTCTTAAGTCAAACTTGTTTAACTTATGTCTGTCCTCAGATATTGTTGCTTCTACTGACTCGTCTATGATCGAGCACTTGTATTTGAGCCCTCGAGGACCCTGGCTTGTATTATGATGCTTGTATGACTTATTCATGTTTTAGAGTTGTGTTGTGATATCTTCCCGTGAGTCCCTGATCTTGATCGTACACGTTTGCGTGCATGATTAGTGTACGATTGAATCGGGGGCGTCACAAGTTGGTATCAGAGCCGACTGCTTGTAGGAATCCCCTTTCCAACTCCTTGGCTGAAGTTGAGTCTAGAAGTTGAAAACTATTTTACTAACTTGGCTGTGTGGCTTACGGGCCCACGTCGCCATTGGGTGGTATTAGGATCTTTTACTCCTCAACCTTTACTCTAGGACTCTGATCTCTCGTCTATTCGGGTTAAATGATTTTACTAGCGCCGACTCTAGGTTCTCGTAACTACTCCCCCCCGGAGAGCCCTCACTCCAGATGATTGCTTAGTGCACCAGAAGATTTCGAAGATACTCTATGATGTTCTCCTGAGACACTTATGCCCACCGCCCTTATGGACCCCCTACCATTGTTATATCCTTATGGATATCTATATACACGTGCCATTCTTACATTCAATCCTATGGATCTTGATATTACAAGATGCCCTGAACTGCTCTCCGTTGCTCCGAGAATCCTTTGAGCTTACTGCCTTGCAGTTATTACCACATGAATACACCCTACGAATAACTTCTCGCACTTACCGAGTATCCGCTCATCCTCAGTTAATCCATGTAATTCAAAAAATTCTTTGAAATGCTATTCGACCTTCTAAAAATCCTCAGCACCTTATTGCTACTGAAGTTCTTACCTTCCCGCAATATGGTTAATTCCATATATCTAGTCATCTTCGTTGGCATCCTTTGTCTTTATCATTTTGAGTCCGTTGATTCAATACATTGCGAATGCCCGCCATCATCAAATGATCCTTATGAATTATTTTTCCGGCTCAGCCGTCATTTTTAGCTCGAGCTGGTTCTCGACCAATCAGATGGTTGTCGAATGTACCCCTAAGACTATTCAACTTATCCTTCCCTAATCAGAGCGTTGCTTCTGATCCCTTGACTGGGAATTCATAATTCTTGTTTAATTGAACTTTGAGTTAGTCAGTTGTTTCTATAATCCGATCCCTCTACATTCTTTCTTCCTTTGAGTGAGTACCGATACTCACGTCAGCTCTGTTGTGGATCGCTCGATCCATTGTTGGATTTTTATCCGAAGGTGTCCTTCATATTCAATTCACCTTGTGAGTCCTTCCCTTGATACATAATGCCTTTGGTAAATTGTATCCTTTGCTTGACTAACCATGATCTGCTTTTGAGCTTGTGTATTTACTTTTGAAACTTGTGGTATATATTACTAAGATGCTCGATGGGTTGAACCTATACCTTCCCCTAATCCGTGAGAACCCAAAAGTTTTCACAAGTCATACTCTTCTGATGTTCTACTAGATAAAATTCCAACACTACAGTTTTATCAAAGCGAGAGGTGAATGAAATGATATGCATTAAAGAAGTGGGAGTCGACCTTGAACTTTGTGTTCATGCCCATGAAAATGATGTAGACCATCTCAGAAGCTTCTTGCAAAATGATTATCCAGCTGTATGATTCCTTCGGTATTCTTGAAATTGATTCCTTACAGTTATGATTCTGACCATGCTGTCCTGATCTGATATATCTGATGGGAGTCCATTCCAGTGCCTCGTCTATTTTTGGCAATGTTGAAGTATCTACTGTCATAGGAAAATGAATCGGTTCTACTTCTATCATGTTCTACCTTCGAGTATTACCCCTGGTATCTCGGAGATGTTTTGCCATTGCACCACATCTTACTAACCTTTTTGAAGTAATGTCTTTCCTTGTCGAAATCACTCTATGGGTTCTGGGTTGCTGTGAACTGAGGACACCGACTAGTGAAATTATTCCACACTACAAATCAAATACCCCTAGTATTTTTACTAGGAAATTCTGACCTCAATCTGGTCATTCCTAGACTATCGGCTGCATCCTAGTCTTGCTACCTTTGACTGTGCTACCTCGTCCTTCTCTGGTGCACGAATTCTTCAGTGTGTGAGCATGATTTACGTCGAGCTTTCAACATCATGTTGCTTGTCTTGAAAGGCAACTTTGGTTCCGAGCTTGCATCTTATATATTGATCCTATAACTTGCCACTTCGTCATTCCCTTGCTTGTTTCCGTTGTTGTTTGATTTCATCCTCTTGAAACCTCCCGACAAATGTGTCGGATCACCTTCAAAACTTTGACTTCTTTCGAGATGCCAACTGTGTTCATGATGAGAAATACCCTCCTTGCCCTCGATGATTTTTATTATCATGGACAACACCCTTGACTTCCTTTCATCGCGAACTTGTCCACATTATGAATACAACTTGCTCTCTAGCTAGTGTTGTGTTCTTCCTTGAAGTATTACTGTCTTTTCTGTCGAGAATGTTGTGGGGATTGCTCCACCTCTTAAGAATTCTTGGTATAGTGATGCTTCTTGCCATCACCATTCTTTTCTTGGCCCCCGTGTTGAGTGAACTTTGTTGTGAGAATTTAATATCTGTAGCAATCCTATTGCTTCGAAGTTAATGGACAATAATTCCAATTTGGTGTGCTGGTTGCTAAATCGCCATTCCGGCGTTGGTCGTGCAACCCAACCCGTATTTCAAGTGGACCTTTCAACCAATGTTTAACTGCAGATGTTTTCCTCGAACATACATCATTATATATTATACCAATTTGCCTAACAAATTATCTCCTTGTTCACATAATTGTGGAAATCCATCTTGTTGGAATTCTTGATAAATTGTCTCTGAGTCCATCAGCCACATCCTCGTCTTCTCCTTAGTCTCCTATTTTGGAACTTGCTTCCATAGTTCATTTCCCGAGAATCTTGCAATGCCATCTCATCAAATTAAGTTGCGGCTTTTTCTACTCAGGCATCCTATGTCTGAGGTATCCTGACACCAATCAGATCTGAATCTCGGCCAGATATGATGGTTGGGACAACTTTCTAGGAGTTATGATGTTGGTCCTTTGATGACCCGGTAATATGGTGTCATGCCTAGTACACCTGGCCGGAGGACCTATTGTTATAGTTCCCTTTTTAGCAAGGTTAGCGATTCTTCCATGAGGAAATCGTAAGACTTATTCTATAATTTGTTCCTGATGGATCCTTTGTGCATCCAAATTCCGACCCTTACTTGATGACCATATCAATGCTATCTCCAAGCATGTTTGTGGTACTCTGATCATCGATAAGAACATTTGAAGCACCATGCTTAATTTCCTTCATCAATTATTCAAACACCGTTGTTTGGGCAATGTCATGAACTTCTTCTCCCCTTACCTAAATGGTTTCCTACGTTATATCCTGTCATGGATATCATGCTCTGCTTATCCTTGGGAAGGATATACCCCTGAAATATGTGTTTAAACACATTTTTCTTTCCATTGTTTTGATTAAATCTGATAGAAACTTTTCCCTTTCCATTGGTTTATTTAAACATTTATTGTGATCTATATGATATAACAGTAATAATTCCCTGCTTGTGCAAACACCTCAGTGTGCAATTCTGTCAGCAAGACCCTATTACTATAGCTGATGACATTTCGGTAGCCACTAATTGACGAGAACTTTGCCCATTGGTCCGCCTCGTTCCACGAGTAGGAGAATGGTTCTCTTCGTCCCTCGCCCTTAGTACCGATGTTGTTGCTGGCATAACTGACAGGCTATCCTCTGGCATGCCTTGCTTACATGATCGTCCAAGACGTCACCACCCTTCCTACTTTTAACCCACATGGTGGGCCCATAACCCACAGTTCCACAGGATGGAAACCTGACTCTCCTATACACCCCTGTTCTTAAGGTTGTTCCTCGCACTTGGCCTCGTATGTAATTCACGAGCCACCTTCTGAGAGATCATCAATTCTAGTATCAGATATAGTAATTATTTCCGTTGCTCTGAACCCCTTTCACGCCCTGTAACAGGCATCGAACGGTTGTCTGCTCGCTCGAAACCGCCCATGATACCTTCTTACCTTGCTCTCGATATTTTCTTGAGTTTCAATTCGAGAGTTACCTTCCACCACCTTCCCCGATGGTATCGACCCGATGGTCAACCTTGTAGAGGTTCGTTCTCCCGGAATACCCTCCTTATTCTTTTGTAAGTATGATGGAACCCCTAAAGAAAGGATGACGACTTCATAATGATGACCTGAAGCAGTGGAATGAAGATATCAATGTAATGGATCGATCTCTTCGAGAAGAGCAGCAAAGATCGAGAAGATAAGTTAGAATTTCGTAACCAGAACTTTTCCCCTTACTCCACCTCTTAAATCTCGGGACGAGATTTCTTGTAGTGGAGGAGAATCGTGACGCCCGGATAATTAAGCTACAGTAACCCTCTACTAATTATGCCACATCACCATGATTACTGTTGTTAATCTCACGATGATTCAAAACTCGTTCGAATTCAAATCAAAATATGACAAACAACAAAAGTTTTCAAACATCGAAACAAAAATGTTCGGGCAGTGCCAAATATGGCATAGGTAATTATGGTGTAGAAGAAACAATTTTATAAAATACTTAATTGCCCTAAAATAAATAGAACAGAAAACAAAACAAAAAAAGAGAAAAAGAAAAGGAAAAGAAGAAACCCCCTTCCCCCTGGGCCAAAGGGCCCAACTAGCCAACAGCCAGCCCGACCGGCCCAGCCGGTCTGGCTCGCCTCCCTTGGTCGCTCCCTCCCCTTCCCTGTTTGCCCGACCAAGGTCGGAACAGGGGCACGTCGCCACCGGACCCCCTCGCTGGCGTCGAGGAGGGGATAAGGTCGCCACGCCCCCGCCTCCTCGATCCCGCCTCCCACTCGCCCCCACTCTTGCCCTCGGTCCCTGCGTCTCGCCCTCTCCCCTTAGATCCACCCCGTTCTCCTCCTCTCCCATCGCATCCGAGCGCCGCCATGGACCCGCCGCCGTGAAACGTGCGGCCACAGCCACCACGTCACCTCGCCAGCGTGTCTGTCATCTCCGCCATCGTCTTCCTCGTCGACTGGTGGCCGCAGCTGGAGCTCGGAGGCGCTGCTGCGACGGTCCCCTTCTTCCATATCTCCGGTCGCCGCCGTTCTTCACCAACTCCGGTGACGCCTTCTGCAGCTACTAAGCCACCAAAGGCCACTGTGCATGCCGCTAGGTGAGCTTCCTCCCTCCTCTGCCCTCTAGCTCCCCTAGCTCACGCCCTAGCTAGCTCGTCGTCGTGCCCAGGCTCTGGTCGCCGCGGTGTACCTCGCTGCCGTGGCCACAGCTGCCGTCACACTCGCCCGAGGTCACCGTTGTGCTCCTGGGATTCCTAGGAGCCCAGCGCGCCTGCGCACGCTCCCTCCCGTGCCCCCTAATGCCGTCCCTGATGAGCGCCCGTATGCATCACCGTGGAGCTCGCCGCCGGCAAGGCTCCGGTGACCTTTTGGTCACGGGCTCAACCCCGTTGCACTCCCCACGCCGCGTAGATACTCCCCATCCTCTCCTTTGTGCGCTTGCGCGCCGCAGCTCCGTTTTTTGTCGAGCACCCGTGCACGCCGCCGCCTCCGCCGCTCGCCGGCACCAATTCCGACCTAATCCGGCGATGCTACGGCCACCACTGGACGCGGCGCTGTGAGCTCGTTCGAACGCACCCAACCGCGCGTAAAACCATGCCCCATACCACCGTTCGCCCTCACGCCCGACTCCGGTCGTCCGCCGATGTGCTCACCACCGTCACTTCCGGCCACCTCCGGCCACGCCACGGCCACCACTGGATGCGGGGCACTCTCCTCGTTCGAACGCAAGAGACGTCGCTCGATTTGGTGCCCTGTAGGCGAATCCTCACACTCGCCGGTGTTAGGCCGCTGCGCGCGATCTCGCCGGAGCTACTCCAGCGGCTCCGCTAAGCTGGCACACCTGGGGCCACCCCTGGGTCACTGCCTGTGGGCCTAGGGGCCTCAACTGGCCACGTTGACCAAAGTCAACTGCGCTGATGTGGCAGCTACTGCCGCTAACATGCGTGCCCACATCGTTTAAAACATTTTTGTAAATAAATAAAATGCTAATCATTTCCTTAATTTATTTGGTTAACTAAATAGTCACTGACTGTTGGGACCCACCCACTAATTAACCCATTTAGTTAGTCTAAACCCCCTATTAGTGCCCCTGACAATGACATGTGGGTCCCACTGGACCCACTTGTTTGGTTTGACTGGTACCGACCAGTTGACCTGCTGACATCATTGTGATGTCATGCCTGCGTCATCATGCACTGTTTTGGATAATGTTGGATTTAAATAAATAATTAAAATCAGAAAATGATTAAAACTTTAGAAAATCATATAAAATAATCCATAACTCGGATGAAAATACTTTCTACATAAAAGTTGCTCAGAACGACAAGACGAATCCGGATACGCAGCCCGTTCGGCTGCCACACATCCCTAACATATTGAACACGCAACTTTCCCCCTCTGGTTCATATGTCAAATAACGTGAAACACCGGGGATACTTTCTCGGATGTTTCCCCCTTTCACCGGTATCACCTACTACCGCGTTAGGGCACACCTAACACCGCTCATTGTCATGTCATGCATCGTCATGCTTATGATTGCATTGTATTTACTGTTTCTTCCCCCTCTTCTCTCCGGTAGACTACGAGACCGATGCTACTGCTGCCCAGTTCAACTATGGAGTTGATGACCCCTCCTTCTTGCCAGAGCAACCAGGCAAGCCCCCCCCCTTTGATCACCAGATATCGCCTATTCTCCTCTATACTGCTTGCATTAGAGTAGTGTAGCATGTTACTGCTTTTCGTTAATCCTATTCTGATGCATAGCCTTTCATTGTTGCTACAACTGTTGATACCTTACCAGCAATCCTAAATACTTAGTATAGGATGCTAGTTTATCGTCTGTGGCCCTACATTCTTGTCAGTCTGCCTTGCTATACTATCGGACCTTGATCACTCGGGAGGTGATCACGGGTATATACTATACATACATACATACTATATATATGGTGACTAAAGTCGGGTTGGCTCGTTGAGTACCCGCAAGTGATTCAGATATGGGGGCTGGAAGGACAGGTGGCTCCATCCCGGTAGAGGTAGGCCTGGGTTCCTGACGGCCCCGAACTATTACTATGTGGCGGAGCGACAGGGCAGGTTGAGGCCACGTAGGAGACAGGTGGGCCTGGCCCTGGTCGGCGCCCACGGTTATTTCATAATAACACGCTTAACGAGATCTTGGTATTTGATCTGAGTCTGGCCACTGCCTATACGCACTAAACAACTACACGGGAAAGATATGGGCACTCGACATCGTGGTATCAGCCGAAGCCTTCGTGACGTCAGCGACTGAGCGGCGCGCGCCGGATTGGACCATAAGCCTGCTCTTGTATTAAGGTGGCTAGGTCTGCTTCCGGTAGCATATGCAACGTGCAGGTGTGCAATGGGCGATGGGCCGAGACCGCTGCGCGCATAGGATTTAGACCGGCGTGCTGACCTCTCTGTTGTGTCTAGGTGGGGCTGTGACATGTTGATCTTCCGAGGCCGAGCATGACCCAGGAAAGTGTGTGCGGCCAAAATGGATCGAGCGTATTGGGTTATGTGGTGCACCCCTGCAGGGAAGTTTATCTATTCGAATAGCCGTGTCCCTCGGTAAAAGGACGACCCAGAGTTGTACCTTGACCTTATGACAACTAGAACCGGATACTTAATAAAACACACCTAGACAAGTTCCACAGACAACCCGGTGATCGCTTTTCCACAGGGCGACGAGGGGAGGATCGCCATGTAGGATTACTTGGAGGACTTCAATCTACTCTCTTCTACATGCTGCAAGACGGAGGCTGCCAGAAGCGTAGTCTTCGACAGGATTAGCTATCCCCCTCTTATTCTGGCATTCTGCAGTTCAGTCCACCGATATTGCCTCTTTACACATATACACATGCATATGTAGTGTAGATCTTTGCTTGCGAGAACTTTGGATGAGTACTCACGGTTGCTTTTCTCCCTATTTTCCCCCTTTCCCTTCTACCTGGTTGTCGCAACCAGATGTTGGAACCCTGGAGCCAGACGCCACCGTCGATGACGATTCCTACTACACTGGAGGGGCCTACTACTACGTGCAGGCCGCTGACGACGACCAGGATTAACTTAGGAGGATCCCAGGCAGGAGGCCTGCGCCTCTTTTGATTGTATCTCAGTTTGTGCTAGCCTTCTTAAGGCAAACTTGTTTAACTTATGTCTGTACTCAGATATTGTTGCTTCCACTGACTCGTCTATGATCGAGCACTTGTATTCGAGCCCTCGAGGCCCCTGGCTTGTATTATGATGCTTGTATGACTTATTTATGTCTTAGAGTTGTGTTGTGATATCTTCCCGTGAGTCCCTGATCTTGATCGTACATGTTTGTGTGCATGATTAGTGTATGATTGAATCAGGGGCGTCACACGGCAACTGCCCACGTCGCGGCAGTGAGCAAGGGACGAAACCAACCTCACCAGCTTTTTGAGAGAGAATGGCGGGGACCCCTGATCGGGACGTGCTGACAGTGGGTTTTCGCCATCAGCGACGGCGACCGCATCTACACTAAGCATCCACCCCTTCCCCCGGCGGACGTGATCCGCCAGGATGTTAGAGATGTGGCCACAATCGTTTGGTGCGAGAGAGTGTGAAGAGAGCAACCCCAGCAAGCAACCATGTAGGCTGGCCCGTCCTGACTATGTATATAGTGGAGCGGTTTCCTTTTCTCTCCATATGAACCTATCATATTGCGTACATGCCACTGAAGAAAAAAAACTTTACTTATAAATGATGCGCCACCTACTACTCGTTCTCCTATTACCTTGTGCCTGGCATCTCCAAAATATTAACCTTGCAATTGGTTGTTCGCCTCTTCGGGAAGTCAAGCAATAATGGTAGTGCAGTGTATATCGTTCTGGCTTTATGAGACCGAATGAATTGATGCACGTCCACCACGTGGGCGAGGGTCAAGGGGGGAGGGAGAGTGCTACATATGGAGCAAAATGAGTGAATCTACACTCTAAAATACGTCTGTATACATCAGTGTTTGGAGTATGTACTAGTAGTTCATATTGAAATCTACTAAAGGACATATATATATTCCAAACAATATGATATAATATCTATAACGAAGGTAGTAGGGACGAGGAGTAGACGAAAGGAGTAGTAAATTTTTCTCCTCGTCCTGCGAGCCACCGCACGCATGGGCGAGGGAGCGGGCGTAAGGCGGACAGTACTAAGCAAGCTTCACCTCATCCTGCGAGCCACCGCGCCCGTGGGCGGGGGAGACTGCGTACTAAGCAAGCTTATCTTCATTCTGCGAGTTGACGGGACACATCAAAAGTACTCCAGTGCATAGAGCCTTGCCTCTAAGGTAGGCCCCACATGGTTTGCCTCTTTTTTAACATAACGCGTCAAGTCGCAATTTGTTTGTTCACCTGTGGTAGACGATCCTCCCTCCACAAAGTGGACAAACAGTACACGTGCCAAATTACCACGTGGGCTGCCTTTTTCATACAGAAATGAGCTCCACCGTGTACCCGCGCGGGTGTGGCTGGGAAAGAGACGGGAGTATGTGCGCCATGCATGCACCTCTTCTCTTCGTGCAAGTCCCCCACCTACGTGGGTGTGTGTGAGAGATACAAACCGCGTTCATGAGTGTTTTTTTTGGGGGGGGGGGTTGATTTCGTGAATGTATTTGTGGGAATATGTGTCGATGACATCTCAAACAAAATTGTGCATGCAATGTGTGTGAAATGGAGGCCTATCCATATGATATATTGAGGGTCGGACAATCCACGAGAAGAGAGGGAGGGGTCATAGATATCGATAGAGTCGAAGAGAGGATCAAGTGGGTGGGTGCGAGATTGATGAAGAGAGCCATCGAAATTGTGTGTGTGTGCAAGTCAAAGATATAGGGCGACTGACCTACCGGAACGTCAGAGGGCACATGTCAAGTTTGTGTGTGGCAGGGAGACATGACTAGAGAGCTTGATGTATCAGTGTGTGTGTGGGGTGGGAGGGGGTGGGGGAGGGGTAGGCAGAGGCCTAACTATAGAGGTAGAACGACTCATATATGTGTTGAGAAGGAGAGACCCAGCTTTGTCTCGAGGGAGATCGGTTGACATCCATACATAACTGAAGGATGGGAAATATGATGGAACCGACAGAGAGAGAGAGGAGAGGGAGGGAGAGGGAGGGAGAGGGGTAGAGTGTTGGATGGGTGATGGAGTTGCTTCTCGAAGATGGTGGGAGAGGCCTACTAGACAAACTGAGGGTGGAACTGCAATGTTATCAATAAGAGTGGGGATGTGTTTCTGTGTGTTCCTGTGTGTGATAGATCTGTCAGGACGCATCCATGGATGATGAAGCGGAACCATGTGTTTGGTAAGCAAACCTAACTAGATCAGTAGATCAATTGTTGTTTGTCGGGGTAGGGAGAGACATAACTAATGAGGTAGATCGATCAACGCATGGGTAAAAATGAATTATAAGGACCTAGCTAGCTATATGTATAGAGAGAGGTCGGTCGGTGTACATCCATTTATTAGAGGCAAATAAGGCCCAGCGAGATGGATAGGCAGAGAGAATGGATCTAGGAGGTGGTGTGAGAGGCCCAGCTACTATCTAGATAGGGGGAGGAGTGTGCGGTTGTGAGATCGATGAAAAGAGGGGCGAGAGTTTACACATGTGTGTGACTGTATGAGAGACACGAGGCAAGGACACATAAAGGAGGAGATTGAAGGTGCGTGTGTATGTTGTAGGCAGGCATCACTGGAGAGGTTTATCGATCGATGTGTGTCGGAAAGGAGTTGTGGAGACTCTGGGAGAACGACCTAAAGAAAAAAAATGAATGTGCTCGGTGGATAGAATGTCGAGGGAGGGGGAGGGCGAGGAGGGCGTGTGCATGCACGAGAGAAAGTTAGTGGTAGCTACAAAGGTTAGAGGATTGTGTGGGTGTAAGAGACTAACAAAGATCATAATTTGATATGAAAGCGGATTCATATATTTGAATAGGAGATCATAGTGTTTTAAACATATGCATGCATGAATATAGCGGTGATACACGTGTTGTGCACATGTTATACCATAATGTGATAATGCATGGCGTTTGCAACTCACAGCTAAATGTCGAGCAATCTAAACCATACTATACATCAAACAATCTCACATTTTATTTGAATTTGTGGTAATGTGTGGCGTTTGCAGCTTACAACTAAATATCCAACAATCTAAACAATACTATATATCAAACATTCTAACACTTTATTTGAATTTGTGGTAATGTGTGGTGTTTGCAACTCACATCTAAATACTTGTAGGCGTACGGGGCGGGGCACCATACATAATGTGATAAACACATTATACATCTGAGACATGGTTTAGATTATGAAGATCTAGCTAGAGCTAGAAATGTAATGTGATTTGAAATCAACATAAAGTGGATTCAGAAAATCGAGTTCGAGTTCATATAGTACACATAGTTCATATGTAACTCGAGACTAATCATGTGGTGTGCTGTGAAGATAATACACAAATGATGGTTTAACTTGACAATAATGATGATTGTAGATCTTATTAAAACAGAGAAACAAATTCAAATGCTTTTACTTCACAACAATCATTACTATAGATCTTATATAGAGAGACGAATTCAAATTTAGTTCATATTGAAGCGGTAGTATATACATTTGGAATGCATTAAAACGTTCATTTGAGTAGTAGGTTGCATGCATTATACACGTAGCGAAATATTTGAATTGAACATAACATGAATTCAAAGTTTTGAATGACATTAGTAGTGGGCATTGATTTGGTATAGTACACGTTAGGCTTATCCGGAAATTTCAACCCGCAGCTAGTTAGCCCGAAATATTTAAGATATATCTTTGTCTCTTCGTGCTCCGACAACTCCCTCCAGCTCAACCCGCGCCTTGCTATTCTGAAATTACAACGCGCGCGAAAACTCCCACCTCCTGTGAAATCCCGACACGCGAAATGCCCGTGGTAGCCCTGAACCAAAAGAACCGCCTCAAATCGGTGGGGGTACTTTCGTAACTTACCCCTCATTTCGGACAAGTGCGTCCCTAAGCCATGGTTCCCCACTGCCATCCCATCCGCCCACCCATTCGTACACCGAGGCTGCGAAAACCCGCGACGAAGCCCCACACCCTGCTCCGTCCGCCACGCAGTCGGAGCCTCTTCCCCGACGACGTCGTCCACAGCAACACCTCTACATCCCTCATCCACCGTATTGGATGAGGATCCGTCGTCGATCTCGTCGTCCCGCTAGTTCAGCCACCCCGTCCTCGACCTCCAAGGAGCTTCCCTGATGTTCCCCTCGTCTTTCGCGCCACCTCCATTCCCACACCGCCATCTTCACCTGCACCACCGGAAGAGAATCATCATTGACGTTTCCTCGGATGAAGCTACAGCCTAAACAGAGCCACCAAATAGGTTGTACACTAATTGCCACATTTTCTTCTTGATTCGATCTCATGGTGCTACCGGCGCTCGGTCCTGAGCCGACACGGCGCGACTCCATGCACGGCAGCGTCGCCGGCCACTTCCTCCATGGCGTCGCTCCCTCGGTGGCGACGTCCACATCAGTAGGAGCTGCTGCTGCTTTAGCTCTCGCTCACGCTGCTGCTCCGCTCTTGCTCTCGGTCCCCTGCCTGGTCTACTCTTGCTATTGCTATTGCTATTGCTTGCGCTACTGCTCTCGCTCTTGCTCTTGCTTGCGATGCTGCTCCGATTTAGCTACACTTCAGTCGACTGAATAGACTTTTGGGTCAGTCAACTTTCAGGGGGGGCTCATCGGGGTGAAGGAAGAACGAGCCGCAGCAGGGAGGGGGGCTCGCCGGAGAGGCACCCACTATCTATCTTAGGGTTCAGGGTGGGGGTGGTGGTCGCCGGCGGTGGCGGGGTGGTGGCGTGGGGATCGCCGGAGAAAAAGCTCGGCATAGAGGGGCCTAGAGGGATGGCCGGGGCGGCGGCGGACCGGCGGTGGGAAGTGTTTTGGGGGCGGGCGTGGCGGTGCACCGCCGGCCGCGGACGGCGGGGGGCTGCTGCTTGGCCGGTGGTGGCTGGCGGCTCGGGGGGTGGAGGTTGAAGATGAACCCAGGCCCATGATTTCGTATCCAACGGCTGCAAAATCGACTGACCAGAGATGAATAAGTCAGTCGACTGACATGTAGCCTCACCTTGCTAGTGCGTTCAGTTTCGACAACAAAATTCAGTTTCGATAGTTAAGTTCAGTTTGGACAGTTAAGTTCAATTTCGACAGTTAAATTCAGTTTTGACAGTTAAGTTCAGAGATGAGCGGCTGATGTACTTTACATCTAGCACTTTGTGGTTATGTATTTTACATCATGTATTGGAGATGCTATTAGAATTCCACTCAGGTTAACATTGTCTCTCTTGTCCTGCTTCAGCCTCGGTGTCATACAACTCACCGGAGCTGCTCCAACGACGAAACCCTCCATCACAGCGGAGCAGTACCTCGGGCTCCATCTCTAGAGGCCTAAGATCTTCTTCCCCTCCTCCGATAGCCAAGTTAGGCGGAGCATCCTCACCGGCCAACCCAATCACGTTGAGATCGACATGGCTTCGCCAAAGAGGTTGTGCACTTGTTGCATCTCTTTTTTACTCTACATGTTTTATATATTGTCCACTGAGCACTCGTAGTAACGGGAAATACGATTATTTTATCCTACTATATGACAAGGAGTGAGGTACCAGGCAACTTAGCTATCCGTGATGGACTCTCTTGAATGCCATCATTATTTATCTCTGCGCGTTTGAGCTGTGCATTTGTCGATGGCCTTGGGAGTTGAGCTAGTAGGGCAGTGGCCTGGGTCCAAAGTAATAGAAGTAGCACAAAAACATTTTTTAGTGTAGGCTTTTCCTTGCTCAAGCCTGCCTACTACAATCGCCAGTGCTTGAAAGGAAAAGTGAATGAAAAACATAGGAATTGGGAAGTTTCCTATGGTACTACTATTCATGAATTTGGTTCAAAGGAATGGAGCAAAGGAAAACTATAGGATTTGTTCCTTTAGTGTCTCCTTGAAAGAAAAAACGTAGGAATTTTAATTTTCACTTTTCCTCCTTTTCAAATTCCTATTCATGAAGCACAAAACTAAGAGATAGTAGCATAATAGCATTATAACCGTACATTTTCTAGTGGTTTGACTTAAATTCACCATTCTTCTTTGCATCCTGTGATCTTCCAATTGTTGTGAATCAAACACCCAGATTGGCAAAAATCCTGTGTTTTTAAATTCTCTGTTTTGCACGTGCATTCCTATCCTATTCCTGTCTATTTCCTATCCCTGCATTGTTGGAATCCTCCAATTCAAACGAGCCTTTACAGAATTACTTCTCTTACAGAAAGTTGTCAAAGAAAACCTTGTGTGGTTTGTACCGCTCCTGCTACGCCGTCGTCCACCCCACCTCAGCTGCTCCAATGACAGAAGGGTCCATCATAGCAGGGATCCGGCCTCCAGACTGTCTTTCGCCGCCTTAGATCTTCTGC
>NC_041383.1:633518313-633561307 GCF_002162155.2 Triticum dicoccoides
CCATGAAAACTGCATTACCATCATCAACCGAGCAGATGACCTCGAGGACTTCACGGGTCCGCAAGAGAGGTCGCACTCTTTCGTGTCTGCTTACGTTATGCATCACTTAATATTACATGCTACTTTATCGTCCCGTTCACCGATTAGACTCTGAGTCAGCTCCAAACTAATGGTCAAACTTGAGTTTTTAAATGGTTGTGGGGTACATATCGGGGCCGCAATCAATAGTATCTATCTACTTCTGGTTAATCTCCGGTGTCTACTATGAGTTTCATGTTGGGTGGGAAACAAACAGTAAAGAAGCCATTATCTGTATTTTTTAACTGAAGCCATTATCTGCCTGCTATCATTGGTTTTGAGTCTATCCACAGTTTGCTACCATCACTCTGGATTTGTGCATGCACTCCTTACATAATCTCACTATGTTTTATTCCTATGCATGCCAGTTATTGTACACAATGGAACTGATCATGTAGAGCAAAAGGGACGAGCCTTGCGTGGAAATAAAATTTCATGCAGACGTCGTTCCATGGTGGGCGCAAAGGCAGCACCCCTCCACCCATTTCAGATTGTAATCAAGAGGAAGATAACTGTTCTGAGGGGGATTCAGAAGGAGAAGACCACTTCTATTTACCCCATGAGGTCTTCTCTCTAACTTGGCATGCTGATGTTCGTAATATCATGCATATATGGTGCCTTGCATTGCTTACTGTATACATTAAAGATGTCATCTGCTTAGTTTAGACATGCTTTGTGTCAATGCCATCTATTTAGTTTCTTTATCGTATTTGTGAATCATGCAATGCCATCTTGTTTAACCAGGCATCATATATGTGAATTTTGCAATGCCACCCTGGTTAGTCAGTCATATTATATGTGAATTATATCATGCCATCATTTTTTTATTACGTGTTAAATTTGTTAACAATTTTAGTACACTCAATTACTCTTCCCGTGCATCAGCCATTCGACGCGGTCATGGAAAAATCTGGAGTGGAAACAAGGTCTTCAGAGCAGACAATGCTATCTGACGAAGTGCATGTCTTGCTGGTTACAGATAGCTCCTTAGAGGAGGATTCAGAGACAGATGACCAGTCATATTTCCCCCTGAGGTGCATGCTCTAACTTGGCAGGGTTATGTTGCTCATATCGTGCGTATGGTATCTTGCATTGCTATGTCATTTGCTTAGTTTAGACATGCTTTGTGTGAATGCCACCTGTTTAGTGTCTAATTACCATATATGTGAATTATTCAATGCCATCTTGTTGCAAGAAATTATATATGTGAATTATGCAATGTTATCTTATTGCAAGGCATTATGTATGTGAATTATGCAATGCCATGCTGTTTAGGCAAGCGTCATATATGTGAATTATATCACATCATCCTTTTTTTGTATTTCTCATTGCTTTTGTCGACAATGTTTGTATATTCAACTGCTCTTCCTGTGCATCAGCCATTTGAATTGGTGATGGAGAAATCTTGAGTGAAAACAAGGTATTCAGAGCAGACAATGCTACCCGCTGAAGCAGACATCTTGCTGGTTACAGAGAGCTCCTCAGAGGAGGATTCAGAGACTGATAACCAGTCCTATTTCCCCCCTGAGGTCTATGCTCAAACTTGGCAGGGTTATATTACCCATGTAATGCATGTTGTCTTACATTGCTTAGTTTTTACATCATGTATGGATTGCCATCTGCTTACTTGCTTACTATATAAATCATATTTTCAATTATATCATGCCATCATGTTTACATAGTATATACACGTCATCTATCTGAATTATGGCATGGCAACCCATTTAATAAAGACATCATATAGTTATATCATCTCATCATGTTTAGTGTTTACAGTCATCATATTTTGAATTATGGCATTCTATCCGTGAATGTATGTGAATTATGGCATGCCAACCTTTTTAATAAACACATTATATAGTTATATCATGTCATCTTGTTTACATAGTCATCATATTTTGAACTATGTCTTTCCATCTTTTTTAGTTAGCCATCATAATGTGAAATTGTGTCATGCTATCCTGGTTAGTTAGCCATCATATATGTGAAATTGTGTCATGCTATCCTGTTTGGTTAGACAACATAAATATGAATTATTTCATGCCCTCTTTTATTCCCCACTATCCATTGCACCTGTCTATCATACAATGTCTATACTTCCAATTACTTTTCTTGTTTATCAGCCATTTGAATTGGAGAGGGTGATGGCAGTATCTAAGGGAGTAACAACATGGTCTTCAGAAAAGATAGTGATACGAGTTGATGTAGATAGAACCACGGTTGTACTTACTCAAGGACCAGGTCCACCACACATAACCCAAACTCTTTCAGATTGTACCCCTACCCAGTTGGACAGAGAACCAGCTACACCCCTTCTAACCCCAACCTCGGCAGATAGTAACCAAGTTCCAGTTGACACAACATTGTCTCCACCACAGAGCAGCCAAACACGAGCAGTTAGTAAGGGAACTGCAGTGCCCAAAGCACGAGGACCACCACTTCGAATCCCAACTCAACGCTTAAAGGAGAAGAAGATTTGTTCTCAGGTCAGGTTCTGTAGCTATGGTTCATACTCCTTTGCTCTTGCATTACTGTATTTACTCATACCAACTATTTTCAAATTTGAAGGATGGAATAGAAACTCCAATGGCGCAACAGGTATGTTTTAACCCTGTTTCTTTAACTGGTTTGCTGTTGTAACCTTCTATATGTTGATTTCAGTTTCAATTGAATAAACATTTATGTTCTCATGTCATGCACATTAAAAGTGTTGTTATTGCTCTATAGTTTCCCACACTTATATTCGGTCTATTCTGCTTTGTCTTGAACAAATATTATTTGAACTGTGTCTTTATCTTGATTTGGCAACAAAAACTAGAATGATATAGACCATAAAGTAACCATGGTACATAGATATATGTTTGTTTCATGATGTTATCCTATCCACTTTACTACTGAACTCATTTACCAAAATGAGTTTCATATACTACATGGTAAACCTGTGATGTGTCTGCTTGTTTCTCTTTTAGACTGCGGGCAAAATATTGGAGAACAGTACCGCATTATGCAATGGTAAAGGAAGTAATGCAGATAAGGTTCAAGATAGTGAAACATCCTTGTTTGTCTCCAAGAAAGCTAAAAACTATCTTGACGATAGTGAGAGAACCCAAAAGTCCTGTATTGATGTAGTGTTTGAGTTACTGGACACTACTGCTGGCACAAGCTCTTCGAACTCACTGCCTGAATCGGTTCGTCTTCTTGAGTCTCAACTTCAAGTTGAAAGACATCGATCAGATGTGCTGCGACAAGAAGCTGAAGGACTGAGGAAGTCCCTGCAGAATTCAGATGCATATTTCCTGGTGCAACAACAAGCGTTGGAGGATTTAAGCGCCAAACAAGAGAAAGTTAATAAGCTTGCTAAGCATCTTGCCAGCATTATGGGTACCCACGATATTGTTTCTTGAGATCTTCTGAAGTGGTTTCAGTTCTGGATTTGTTTTGCTGCGGCGTTTATTTGCGTTGGTCGCCAACTTTGACAACCAGTGTATATGATATGCTGCTTTGTTCCCTATATTTGCATTGGTGGCGAACTTTGATGCCTAGTGGATGTAATATGTGTAATAGCCGTGATAGCCTAGCATTAGTTGCTTGCTTATTTATTTCCTTGTTGTCTTGTTTATTTGTTTGCTTGTAGTCATTGCAATTCTTTTTCCGTGGTTTGCTAGTGGCTGCAATAACCTATTTTTTAAAACTAGGCCACAATAACCATGGATAATATTTACTGTAGTGACACTGGGCCTCCTACGGGCCGTAGAAACAGTGGGCCTTCTACGGGCCGTAGAAACAATGGGCCTTCTATGGGCCATAGAAACAATGGGCCTTCTACGGGTCGTATCATCAATGGGCCTTATACGGGCCGTATGATCGATTGGCCAAACATGGGCCAAACAGACCGCATTATGGCCGTAAACGGGCTAGAGTTGGAACCGTCCGTTCATGGGCCGACCATAACGGGTCATTGTTAATAGGCCGTATTTGATGACGCTATGAAGACGGCCCAATGTATTAATGGACCACAAACGTGCCGACTGTAACCACAGGCTGAATTTGGCCCACAAGCAGAAAATGCCAGTAACGGGCCGTAAGTAAACGAATGCTGGAAATGAGCCCAAGAATAAATGGGCTCTGAGAAGCCAAAAGATAACATGGGCTGGAAACGGACCAACGAAATAACGGGTCGTTAATGGGTATAAAGTGGTACATTGTTCATTATGGGCCAGTTTCAGCAGGGGGCCGTTAACGGGTGTAAAGTCATACACTGTTCATTATGGGCCAGTTTCACGACGGGCCGTTAATGGGCCAAGAGTTACAAAGGGCCTCATATGGGCCGAAAGACGTCATGGGCCATACATGGGCCAAAAGTGAAAACGGGATGGAATCATATTGGATGGCCCAAATCACGCTACTGGGCCTAATTCGGATAGGGCATAACGGGCCTTGGGTTAGTGGGCTGTAAATGGGGTATATGCGAACATGCCATTAACAGGTTTTCCATGGGCCGGCCCGGCACCTTTTGACCAAGTCAAACGGGTCGGCCTTTTCACAAGAATGGGCCTCTGAAGGCCGTGCCAATGAGTGGATGACATCTGTCCCATCGATGAGTCGATACGTGTTTCCTCTAGCCAACGATGATTTTACACGTGGAAAATCCCCATTGATCGGGGCTGTTAACGGGTTATCGGATCCAAAATCCAACCCGATAGCTTAACGGCGTTCCGTTACGGTGGATGCCATGTGTCGGTCACCCTTGACGAACGCACTTCTGTGACGCGCGATTTATCATCATGGAAGTGGACACTTCCGTGATGATAATTTTGGTAATGTCATGGAATACTTCTACGACAGCACAGGTATGACTATCTTGATTCTGTCATAAAATCATCTTGGATGTACATGCATGACAAAAAACGTGACCTATTGTGACAAACACGTATCATCACGGAAGTGTATTTTTTTGTAGTGCTAGCAGTGGCTTCAGTATTTGCACGATGAGGCATATGCACATTGCTAGCCAGAGGATAAGCAAGAGTAGCAACATTGGGGACATGAACTACATCCATTTGTTGCGAGAAGCCGTGATGATCAATATATTGATGACATAGAGGCTCCTTGCAGGCTCGAGGAAGATGGCTTCAACTGACAGATCAACCTCAGGCAGAAAGACAAGATGGTTGCGTGCTGAAGGCTGATAATCGACAAAAGAATGGAGTTTGATTAGGCGCATTACCAATGGAGCATAGAAATTCAAGCCAAATAGATCAATCCCAGATGCAGCAAGTTGTGTGATGAAGAAATCCTGGGAGTTGAATCTGATGGCATTGACAATACAGAACACCAAAGTCTTCATTGTTCATTCAAGTTTGGCTTCAGAAGAATGTCCCTTGATTGGCCATAGAGTATGCCTCGGTATATGATAGACTATGCGGGGCAAGTACTCGAGGTCCTTGATGAAGAATTCCTTGGGATATTTTGCATCTTAAGGCAATGGCTTCATCATGCTGAGCCTCTGACTCATATTGGGTTCAGGCCTCTGAAAAATGCTCTGTTGTTCTTCTCTGTGAGCTGACCACCAGGCTCATACAATTCACCTAGAGTGGGCAGGGAGGTAATTTCTATGATGTCTTGAGCTTTGTCTTCATGGTGCACATCTCCTGTCATCCACTCGAGGATCCATGTCTTCGGATCCCTGTTGTAGCCGCGAATGTGAAGAGTAGCATAGAACTCCAGCAGAAGCTCTTCATTCCAGTGCTCTTTGGCAGTGACAAATTGCAGAAGACCAGCATCCCGAAAGCAGTCAAGAGCTTCTTCAAGGAAGGGTAGCCCAACAACAGCTTCACAATCAAGACGCATGTGGGGAAAGATGCGCTCTTGGTTGTAGAGGATACAAGAGTAGTAGCTACGCTGTTGATGGCTCCAAAAGTGATCGGAAGAGATCTTTGGCTTCGAGTATGGGTTCTTGGCACTGTCAAAGAATGTATTGTGTGCCCTGAAGCAGTTGATGCTGAATGATCCTAGCGATCTAGAAGCACCTAGAAGCCTTGGTAGCCTCGGCTTTGGCTTCTGTTCTTGTGGTCGCTGCTCCACATGATAATCATATTGTGGTCAAGGAGCAGTGGGAGGAACCATGATTGGCCAGTGAACTATGACCAACTCCCCATCATGATTGTAAGCCTTTTCCATAGTGTGAGGCCTTGGGGGAGGAATAGCACCGTTAGTGGGGACCAGCATCTCAGAAGCTTCAGGGTTCACATTGGCTTCAGCCACAACATTAGCTATAGGGTCCACATGGTCTTCAGCCAAGACAGGGTCATTGGCTTCAGCAGTGTTTGTGGCAGCCTCATTGTTCTCGACCTCCATTTGGTCAACGACCGGAGGGTCTGGCACAATCACATTCTCCTCCAAAATGACTTGGTTTGTAGCTGGGGCGTGGCAACTCTCTCTTCTCTTCTTTCTTCTTCATCGGCTGATGCAGCCGGAGTGTCTTCAGCAGCTTTAGCTTCAGACTCTGGAACCGTCACAGAAGGATTCTCTTCAGGGAACACTTCATGTGCCACTGAACTGGATTGTTGTGAATCTTCTTCTGGGATAGTTGACATGGAGATCGATGGCCTGAGACCTTTGCAAAGTCGTTGAAATACAAGCGATGCCTTTGGTGATGGTGTGGTCTCCATGTAGTGTCGTCATTCAGTATTGGATTGGTAACTTATGCTGGGGGAGTATGGGGTGTCTCATCATGAACTGGTGTTTCTTCTTGCGGGCACTCAGCCCATGAATAATCTTGAGCGATTGGCGTCAATGGACGACCTATGCTAATGTAGTCGTTGCTCGTTGGAGCAGGCGATGATACCAAGTGGTGCTCGAGTTGAGGAAGGACTTCATCATCAACAAAATTGTCATCATGACCAATATCTTCAGCTACGTTGGGGTCAACAGCTAGAACTTGTTCATCTACATGAGCCTCTATGGAAGCAGGCTGGTGGATCACAACACATCGATCTTTGTTGGTGGCATCTGGAGGAGCAATAGAGATAGGTTCAACAATGAGAGGCTGAGAGGCCGTAGCACGCTCTTTCTTTGAAGACTTAGTTCGCTTAGTCTTCGACTTTTTCTTGGAAGGGGCATCGCCAGATGCATCCTTGTGCTTGCGCTTCTTGGCTTCGGCTTCAATTGCCCTTGTTTTCTTCAGCTCCGAAGCTGCTGAGGGGACCTTAGGCTTCGAGCCTGTCATGCGGGCAGGGAAGACAATGTGAGGTTCTTCCTGCCTTGGTGCAGTTTGGGTCATAGCAGGCTTCTTTAGTTTGGCAGCCATCCTGGGATTGATACCAGGGCGCCCAAGAGCTTTGCGCTTCTCAGCTTCATTGTGTGCTTGAACACATTTCTCTGCAAGGTACTTCATGCGCTCTAGTGAGCCTTTAGCTTTAGTGCGCTTCTTGTGGAATTCCTCCTTGAGATCATTCAACATCTTCTTGAAGATTTGAACATCTGCCACGCTGAGCTTGGCCATGTTCTTCTTGAAGTGAGCCTTCTCATAATCAATTTTGTTCTTGATATCCACAATCTTCTAAGCCAAGGCCAACTCGCGTGCAATGGCTCCGTGGAATGTGACGCTGATGTCCACAGGAAGCTGAAGATCATCAATACTGATGCTCTGGTCGTCGAACCACTCATCGATGACGTTGTTCAAAATGTCAACATCGAAGAGGGGCAGGTCATTGAGGATTTATGCCTCTTGCTTGGTCTTGATAAGCATCTCAAGAGCATCATCACCAAGATCTTCATTGCTGGACAGATCAATGGTGTCATCTTCGTTGTGCAGAATAGCAAACGGAGTCAGGGGTTGCCCAGTGGTCTTCTTGGGCAATGGCTTCTTGGTCCTCTTGGACATGCAAGATACATCTTTAGATTGCACACTGGATTCAGGCGGTGCAGACTTCAGATTCTTCCTTGTTGCAGCTTTTGGTGAAGTAGATGGCTTTGCAGCTTTTGTCTTCTTCTTTTTCAACTTTGGAGGTGAGGGAGCTTCATCAGAATTAGCTTCTCCAGCAGATTGCTCCACATCTGCTCTCTGAGAAGCAATGTGAGACGGAAGCCCATCAAAATTGGCGAAGGGGCCAATTATGTTCTCATTAGCTTCACGTGTCCCATTAGATCTTGGAGTGGAGGGGTCAGGGTTGAAGTTGAGGCCAAACTCCTTTTGATTCTTGACAGTTGAATCTCTTGCAAGATGATAGTTGTGCTTGAAGAGATTGTCTTCACGACACCATAATAGCGAAGATGGGTCGGCATTTTCAGGCTGTTTTCCTCTGACCATACAGGGATAAAACTCCCGTTCAACAGCTCCAGCCTTAGTCTTCAGCACCAAGCCGCGGTACAGACACTCACCCCATGGGCGCCTGATGGCGTTCTTTTCAGCATATCTAGGCGTCACAAACCTGTACTTGAACCATTCCTCAGCCCAGTATCTTCGGATCCACTGAATCTGGTTCTTGCGCTGATTGTAACTCTCCTCGGGGTCTGACTTGTACAGTTCATACAGATCAGGAGGCAAATCAAGTGCAGTGTTGCCACGGTGTTGCCTGCCGCCTTTCTATGCAGATTTTTCTGAAGCCATTATATTCAGACTGGTTGGCTTCAACATAGTGAAAGGCTTCTGTCTGCTGGTCAGACAAGAACTGGCTTCAGGAGACTCGATGTGACGCTGTAAGTATTCTTCAAATGAATGCAGACTATGAGAACCAAGGGATTCTCCCACGGACATGTGCCCGTGACAGCATTAGAGATGCGAGGGAAGGGGAAGAGGTCATATGCATTCTCAGAAGATTTTGAAGATAAATCAGTTTAGAAGACATTGACCTCATAGTGTGAAGACATTCACTTATTTGGGGAGAGCTTGTTCCAGATTTGTACGAATCCATGAATAAGTACAAGTGAGGAATCTAACTAGTTATGAAGCACAAGTGAATATACTTGGCATGATATGAGATGCAGGACAAGATATATCCAGATTTCGAAGTGAAGAAACCACTTTTGATTGAACTGGATGGATTTGATGGATCAAAAAGGCAGTAAAAAGTAAGATTTAATTACCGCTGATGAACTGCTAGACGAGGTTCAAAGAGAGGTCGAGCAGTTCAATCTCCCATGCCCTAACTCGGCGGCGGAAGACACCTACGGCGGTGGCAGAGAGGATGAGGTCCACGACCGGCGTGAGGACGGCGTCGAAGAAGTCGCGGCAGCTAAGCGCTTTGTCTCCGGCGTCGACGTGAGCTAGCAGTGGCACTAGGGTTTGTGCGAGGTGGCGAGGGTGGAAGAACAGATATTGACCACGCGGGTGAGTATATATAGGAAAGAGGAGGGCGGCGCAGCGCAATTACTCAGGTGCCCCTAGCGGTTCACATTTGAGGGACACGTGGCATGCATGCAACTCATTGAAAGTTGTTCCATGTTCCCACGCACGCCTGGATTCTTGGGTGGTCGTTCCGGCTTCTCCGGTTTTTAGGCATTTAAATGTTTGTCACATTGTCTTCTGTAGATTCAATAGAATGCATATGATTTGGACAGATAGAGTTTGATCTAGAAGCACAGAATAGGTTCGGGTCCGATCACATTCACTTAGTTTAATAAGGATTCAAGCATGAAGACATAACTATTAGTGAATGTTGTAGAGGACAAAACATAAACAAATATATATATATCAATTTAACATTGTGAATATAAACCTTGAAGTTAAATCAATGTTGAAGACAAACCAAATGCGAAGACTAGGCAACCATGTCGCCAAGAGAAACACTTCAAAAGAATTTCGGTGGTGGTGTTACCCGCCGTATAGGAAGTATTAGACCCACACAGGGCGCACAATTATCATGGCGCTCCGAAGTCAATTTCCACGTTAATGTATTCACACTCAGAGGGTAAGTCTTCAATGATTGAAGATATACGTTACTTCGTGTGTTACACATCTAAGTCATCAACATGCATAACCGTTAGGATGTGTGTCCAATTACAGGACATTTGAGGATTTTAAGATATTTAGCTCACACCGCAACCTACAAAACCTTTTCTCATCCAAGGGATTTGTGAAGATATCTGCCAATTGCTCTTCAGTGTTGACTTGAATGATATCAATATCTTCTTTGTTGACATGATCTCTGAGAAAGTGATGACGGATCTGAATGTGCTTTGTCTTCGAGTGCTGAACTGGATTCTTGGAAGCTTGATGGGGCTTTCATTATCGCAGAAGAGTGGCACATTCTTCATGTGGATGCCATAGTCCTTGAGAATTTGCTTCATCCAGAGGAGCTGAGCACAACACAATCCAGCAGCAATGTATTTAGATTCAGCCGTGGAGAGAGACACACAGTTCTGCTTCTTTGAAGACCAACAGACAAGAGATCGCCCAAGAAAATGACATGTTCCTAAAGCGGACTTGCGATCAACCTTGTCACCAGCATAATCATTATCATAGTATCCAATCAGATCAAATGTTGATCCCTTTGGATACCATAATCCTATTTGTCAGTGGGAAACGACACCTATGGGATCACAAGAATCCCTACTACGGTTGCGGGGCGCGGGATCGTGAGAAGAGCGGGACTAGTGGACAACACAAAGGGGCTTTACCCAGGTTCAGGCCGCAAAGATGCGTAAAACCCTACGATCCTGCTTTGGTGGATGTATTTGTTGGGGAACGTAGCAGAAATTCAAAATTTTCCTACGTGTCACCAAGATCTATCTATGGAGAAACCAGCAACGAGGGGAAGGAGAGTGCATCTACATACCCTTGTAGATCGCTAAGCGGAAGCGTTCAAGAGAACAGGGTTGAAGGAGTCGTACTCGTCGTGATCCAAATCACCGGAGATCCTAGTGCCGAACGGACGGCACCTCCGCGTTCAACACACGTACAGCCCGGTGACGTCTCCCACGCCTTGATCCAGCAAGGAGAGAGGGAGAGGTTGAGGAAGACTCCGTCCAGCAGCAGCACAACGGCGTGGTGGTGATGGAGGAGCGTGGCAATCCTGCAGGGCTTCGCCAAGCACCGCGGGAGAGGAGGAGTAAGAGAGGTAGGGCTGTGCCAATAGTGGAAGAAACTCATGTGTTGGGAAGCCCCCACAACTCAACTATTTATAGGGGGAGGGGAGGGGGCTGCGCCCCCTCTAGGGTTCCCTCCCCAGGGGTGGCGGCAGCCCCAGATGCCATCTGGGTGGCGGCCAAAGGGGGAAAAAGGGGAGGCGCGCCTGGGGTGGGCCTTAGGGCCCATCTGCCCTAGGGTTTGCCCCCTCCCACTCTCCCCTGCGCCTTGGGCCCCTTGTGGGGGGCGCACCAGCCCACCTGGGGCTTGTTCCCTCCCACACTTGGCCCATGCAGTCCTTCGGGGTTGGTGGCCCCACTTGGTGGACCCCGGGACCCTCCCGGTGGTCCCGGTACGTTACCGGAAAAACCCAAAACTTTTTCGGCGACCAAAACAAGACTTCCCATATATAAATCTTTACCTCCGGACCATTCCGGAACTCCTGGTGACGTCCGGGATCTCATCCAAGACTCCAAACAACATTCGGTAACCACATACAAACTTCCTTTATAACCCTAGCATCATCGAACCTTAAGTGTGTAGACCCTACGGGTTCGGGAATCATGCAGACATGACCGAGACGTTCTCCGGTCAATAACCAACAGCAGGATATGGATACCCATGTTGGCTCCCACATGTTCCACGATCATCTCATCGGATGAACCACGATGTCAAGGATTCAGTCAATCCCGTATACAATTCCCTTTGTCTAGCGGTATTGTACTTGCCCGAGATTCGATCGTCGGTATACCGATACCTTGTTCAATCTCGTTACCGGCAAGTCTCTTTACTCGTTCCATAACACATCATCCCATGATCAACCCCTTGGTCACATTGTGCACATTATGATGATGTCCTACCGAGTGGGCCCAGAGATACCTCTCCGTCACACGGAGTGACAAATCCCAGTCTCGATTCGTGCCAACCCAACAGACACTTTCGGAGATACCTGTAGTGCACCTTTATAGCCACCCAGTTACGTTGTGACATTTGGTACACCCAAAGCATTCCTACGGTATCCAGGAGTTGCACAATCTCATGGTCTAAGGAAATGATACTTGACATTAGAAAAGCTTTAGCATACGAACTACGATCTTTGTGCTAGGCTTAGGATTGGGTCTTGTCCATTACATCATTCTCCTAATTGTGTGATCCCGTTATCAACGACATCCAATGTCCATGGTTAGGAAACCGTAACCATCTATTGATCAGCGAGCTAGTCAACTTGAGGCTTACTAGGGACATGGTGTTGTCTATGTGCCCACACATGTATCTGAGTTTCCTATCAATACAATTACAGCATGGATAATAAACGATTATCATGAACAAGGAAATATAATGATAACTAATTTATTATTGCCTCTAGGGCATATTTCCAACAGTCTCCCACTTGCACTAGAGTCAATAATCTAGTTCACATCGCCATGTGATTAACACTCACGGGTCACATCGCCATGTGACCAACATCCAAAGAGTTTACTAGTGTCACTAAACTAGTTCACATCATCATGTGATTAAGACTCAATGACTTCTGGGGTTTGATCATGTTTTGCTTGTGAGAGATGTTTTAGTCAACGGGTCTGCAATATTCAGATCCGTATGTACTTCGCAAATCTCTAGGTCATATTGTAAATGCTGCTTCCACGCTCCACTTGGAGCTATTCCAAATGGTTGCTCCACTATACGTATCCGGTTTGCTACTCAGAGTCACTCGGATAGGTGTTAAAGCTTGCATCGACGTAACCCTTTACACCGAACACTTTATCACCTCCATAATCGAGAAACATGTCCTTATTTACTCCAAGGACAATTTGACCGCTGTCCAATGATCCATTCCTGGATCATTCTTATACCCCTTGACTGACTCATGGCAAGGCACACTTCCGGTGCGGTACACAGCATCGCATACTATAGAGCCTACGTCTGAAGCATAGGGGATGACCTTCATCCTTTCTCTCTCTTCTGCCGTGGTCGAGTTTTAACTCTTAACTTCATACTTTACAACTCAGGCAAGAACTCCTTCTTTGACTGATCCATCTTGAACACCTTCAAGATCATGTCAAGGTATGTGCTCATTTGAAAGTACCATTAAGCGGTTTTTGACCTATCCTCATAGATCTTGATGCTCAATGTTCAACTATATTAATCCAGGTTTTCTATTGAAAAACACCTTTCAAATAACCCTATATGCTTTCCAGAAATTTTACATCATTTCTGATCAACAATATGTCAACAACATATACTCATCAGAAATTCTATAGTGCTCCCACTCACTTCTTTGGAAATACAAGTTTCTCATGAACTTTGTATAAACCCAAAATCTTTGATCATCTCATCAAAGCGCACATTCCAACTCCGAGATGCTTACTCCAGTCCATAGAAGGATCGCTGGAGCCAGCATACCTTTTAGCATCCCTAGGATCGACAAAACTTTTCTGATTGTATCACATACAACCTTTCCTTACGAAAACTGGTAAGGAAACTCGTCTTGACATCCATCTGCCAGATTTCATAAATGGAGCTAATGCTAACATGATTCCGACGGACTTAAGCATCGCTACGGATGAGAAAATCTCATCATAGTCAACTCCTTGAACTTGTGAAAAACTCTTCGCCACAAGTAGAGCTTCATAGACGGTGACATTACCGTCCACGTCCGTCTTCTTCTTAAAGATCCATTTATCTCAATGGCTTGCCGATCATCGGGCAAGTCCACCAAAGTCCATGCTTTGTTTTGATACATGGATCCTATCTCGGATTTCATGGCTTCTAACCATTTATCGGAATTTGGGCCCACCGTCGCTTCTCCATAGCTCGTAGGTTCATTGTTGTCTAGCAACATGACCTTCAAGACAGGATTACTGTACCACTCTGAAGTAGTACGTATCCTTGTCACCCTACGAGGTATGGTAGTGACTTGATCCAAAAACTTCATGATCACTATCATAAGCTTCTACTTCAATTGGTGTAGGCGCCACAGGAACAACTTCCTGTGCCCTGCTACACACTTGTTGAAGTGACGGTTCAATAACCTCATCAAGTCTCCACCATCCTCCCACTCAATTTTCGAGACAAACCTTTCCTCGAGAAAGGACCCGATTCAAGAAACAATCCCTATTGCTTTCGGATCTGAATTAGGAGGTATACCCAACTGTTTTGGGTGTCCTATGAAGATGCATTTTATCTGCTTTGGGTTCGAGCTTATCAACCTGAAACTTTTTCACATAAGCGTCGCAGCCCCAAACTTTTAAGAAACGGCAACTTAGGTTTCCCCAAACCATAGTTCAAACGGTGTCGTCTCAATGGAATTACGTGGTGCCCTATTTTAAAGTGAATGCGGTTGTCTCTAATGCCTAACCAATGAACGACAGTGGTAATCATGGTACGCACCATATCCAATAGGGTGCAACTATGATGTTCGGACACACCATCACATTATGGTGTTCCAGGCGGTATTAATTGTGAAACAATTTCCACAATGTCTTAATTGCATGCCAAAGCTCGTAACTCAGATACTCATCTCTATGATCATATCATAGACATTTTATCCTCTTGTCACGAAGATCTTAAACTTCACTCTGAAATTACTTGAACCATTTAGTAATTCAGACTTGTGTTTCATCAAGTAAATATACTCAACATCTACTCGAATCATGTGTGAAGTAAGAACATAACGATATTCACTGCATGCATCAGCACTCATTGGACTGCACACATCAAAATGTGTTACTTCCAACAAGTTGCTATCTTGTTCCATCTTACTGAAAACGAGGCTTTTCAGTCATCTTGTCCATGTGGTATGATTTGCATATCTCAAGTGATTCAAAATCAAGTGAGTCCAAAATGGTCCATTTGCATGGAGTTTCTTCATGCATATACACCAATAGACATGGTTTGCATGTCTCAAACTTTTCAAAAACGAGTGAGTCCAAAGATCCATCAACATGGAGCTTCTTCATGCGTTTTATACCAATATGACTTACATGGCAGTGCCACAAGTAAGTGGTACTATCATTACTATCTTATATCTTTTGGCATGAAAATGTGTATCACTACGATCGAGATTCAATAAACCATTCCTTTAGGTGCAAGACCATACAAGGTATTATTCAAATAATAGAGTAACCATTATTCTCCTTAAATGAATAACCGTTTTGCGATAGACATAATCCAATCATGTCTATGCTCAACGCAAACACCAAATGACAATTACTCAGGTTTAATACTAATCTTGATGGTAGAGGGAGCGTGCGATGTTTGATCACATCAAACTTGGAAACACTTCCAACACATATCGTCAGCTCACCTTTAGCTAGTCTCCGTTTATTCCGTAGCTCTTTTATTTCGAGTTACTAACACTTAGCAACTGAACCGGTATCTTAATATCCTGGTGCTACCAGGAGTACTAGTAAAGTACACATTAACATAATGTATATCCAATATATTTCTATCGACTTTGCCAGCCTTCTCATTTGCCAAGTATCTAGGGTAATTCTGCTCCAGTGGTTGTTCCCCTTATTATAGAAGCACTTAGTCTCGGGTTTGGGTTCAACCTTGGGTTTCTTCACTAGCGCGGCAGCTGATTTGCCGTTTCATGAAGTATCCCTTCTTGCCCTTGCCCTTCTTGAAACTAGTGGTTTCACCAACCATCAACAATTGATGCTCCTTCTTGATTTCTACTTTCGCGGTGTCAAACATTGCGAATACCTCAAGGATCATCATATCTATCCCTGATATGTTACAGTTCATCACGAAGCTCTAGTAGCTTGGTGGCAATGACTTTGGAGAAAACATCACTATCTCATCTGGAAGATCAACTCCCACTTGATTGAAGTGATTGTTGCACTCAGACAATCTGAGCACAAGCTCAACAATTGAGCTTTTCTCCCTTAGTTTGCCGGCTAAGAAAATCGTCGGAGGTCTTATACCTCTTGACGTGGGCACGAGCCTGAAATCCCAATTTCAGCCCTCGAAACATCTCATATGTTCCGCGATATTTCGAAAACGTCTTTGATGCCTCAACTCTAAACCGTTTAACTGAACTATCACGTAGTTATCAAAACATGTATGTCCGATGTTCGCAACATCCACAGACGACGTTTGGGGTTCTGCACACTGAGCGGTGCATTAAGGACATAAGCTTTCTACTGATCGCATAATCGCTACTGTCAACTTTCAACTATTTTTTCTCTAGGAACATATCTAAACAGTGGAACTAAAGCGCGAGCTCACGGCATAATTTGCAAAGATATTTTGACTATGTTCAGGATAATTAAGTTCATCTTATGAACTCCCACTCAGATAGACATCCCTCTAGTCATCTAAGTGATTACATGATCCGAGTCAACTAGGCCGTGTCCGATCATCACGTGAGACGAACTAGTCATCATCGGTGAAAATCTTCATGTTGATCGTATCCTCCATACGACTCATGCTCGACCTTTCGGTCTCTTGTGTTCCGAGGCCATGTCTGTACATGCTAGGCTCGTCAAGTTAACCTAAGTGTTTCACGTGTGTAAATCTGGCTTACACCCATTGTATGTGAACGTAAGAATCTATCACACCCGATCATCATGTGGTGCTTCGAAACAACGAACTTTCGCAACGGTGCACAGTTAGGGGGAACACTTTCTTGAAATTTTAATGAGGGATCATCTTATTTATTACCGTCGTTCTAAGCAAATAAGATGCATAAACATGATAAACATCACATGCAATCAAATAGTGACATGATATGGCCAATATCATATTGCTCCTTTTGATCTCCATCTTTGGGGCTCCATGATCATCATCGTCACCGGCATGACACCATGATCTCCATCATCATGATCTCCATCATCGTGTCTTCATGAAGTTGTCTCGCCAACTATTACTTCTACTACTATGGCTACCGGTTAGCAATAAAGTAAAGTAATTACATGGCGTTGTTCAATGACACGCAGGTCATACAATAAATAAAGACAACTCCTATGGCTCCTGCTGGTTGTCATACTCATCGACATGCAAGTCGTGATTCCTATTACAAGAACATGATCAATCTCATACATCACATATCATTCATCACATTCTTCTTGGCCATATCACATCACATAGCATACCCTGCAAAAACAAGTTAGACGTCCTCTAATTGTTGTTTGCATGTTTTACGTGGCTGCTATGGGTTTCTAGAAAGAACGTTTCTTACCTACGCAAAAACCACAACGTGATATGTCAATTACTATTTAACCTTCATAAGGACCCTTTTCATCGAAACCGTTCCGACTAAAGTGGGAGAGACTGGCACCCGCTAGCCACCTTATGCACCAAGTGCATGTCAGTCGGTGGAACCTGTCTCACGTAAGTGTACGTGTAAGGTCGGTCCGGGCTGCTTCATCCCACAATACCGTCGAAACAAGATTGGACTAGTAACAGTAAGCATATTGAACAAAATCAACGCCCACAACTACTTTGTGTTCTACTCGTGCAAAGAATCTACACAATAGACCTAGCTCATGATGCCACTGTTGGGGAACGTAGCAGAAATTCAAAATTTTCCTACGTGCCACCAAGATCTATCTATGGAGAAACCAGCAACGAGGGGAAGGAGAGTGCATCTACATACCCTTGTAGATTGCTAAGCAGAAGCGTTCAAGAGAACGGGGTTGAAGGAGTCGTACTCATTGTGATCCAAATCACCGGAGATCCTAGTGCCGAACGGACGGCACCTCCGCGTTCAACACACGTACAGCCCGGTGACATCTCCCACGCCTTGATCCAGCAAGGAGAGAGGGAGAGGTTGAGGAAGACTCCATCCAGCAGCAGCACAATGGCGTGGTGGTGATGGAGGAGTGTAGCAATCCTGCAGGGCTTCGCCAAGCACCGTGGGAGAGGAGGAGTAAGAGAGGTAGGGCTGCACCAATAGAGGAAGAAACTCATGTGTTGGGCAGCCCCCACAACTCAACTATTTATAGGGGGAGGGGAGGGGGCTGCGCCCCCTCTAGGGTTCCCTCCCCAGGGGTGGCGGCAGCCCCAGATGCCATCTGGGTGGCGGCCAAAGGGCGAGAAAGGGAAGGCGTGCCTGGGATGGGCCTTAGGGCCCATCTGCCCTAGGGTTTGCCCCCTCTCACTCTCCCCTGCGCCTTGGGCCCCTTGTGGGGGTCGCACCAGCCCACCTGGGGCTGGTTCCCTCCCACACTTGGCCCATGCAGTCCTCCGGGGTGGGTGGCCCCACGTGGTGGACCCCCGGGACCCTCCCGGTGGTCTCGGTACGTTACCGGAAAAACCCAAAACTTTTCCGGTGACCAAAACAGGTCTTCCTATATATAAACCTTTACCTCCGGACCATTCCAGAACTCCTCGTGAGGTCCGGGATCTCATCCGGGACTCCGAACAACATTCGGTAACCACATACAAACTTCCTTTATAACCCTAGCGTCATCGAACCTTAAGTCTGTAGACCCTACGGGTTCGGGAATCATGCAGACATGACCGAGACGTTCTCCGGTCAATAACCAACAGCGAGATCTGGATACCCATGTTTCCTCCCACATGTTCCACGATGATCTCATTGGATGAACCACGATGTCAAGGATTCAATCAATCCCGTATACAATTCCCTTTGTCTAGCGGTATTGTACTTGCCCGAGATTCGATCGTCGGTATACCGATACCTTGTTCAATCTCGTTACCGGCAAGTCTCTTTACTCGTTCTGTAACACATCATCCCATGATCAACCCCTTGGTCACATTGTGCACATTATGATGATGTCCTACCGAGTGGGCCCAGAGATACCTCTCCGTCACACAGAGTGACAAATCCAAGTCTCGATTCGTGCTAACCCAACAGACTCTTTCAGAGATACCTGTAGTGCACCTTTATAGCCACCCAGTTACGTTGTGACATTTGGTACACCCAAAGCATGCCTACGGTATCCGGGAGTTGCACAATCTCATGGTCTAAGGAAATGATACTTGACATTAGAAAAGCTTTAGCATACGAACTACGATCTTTGTGCTAGGCTTAGGATTGGGTCTTGTCCATTACATCATTCTCCTAATGATGTGATCCCGTTATCAACGACATCCAATGTCCATGGCCAGGAAACCATAACCATCTATTGATCAACGAGCTAGTCAACTTGAGGCTTACTAGGGACATGGTGTTGTCTATGTACCCACACATGTATCTGAGTTTCCTATCAATACAATTATAGCATGGATAATAAACGATTATCATGAACAAGGAAATATAATGATAACTAATTTATTATTGCCTCTAGGGCATATTTCCAACAGTATTTAGTGTTCTTGAACTCCTGAACTACCTCTGGGTGTTGCCAGGTTCCAACTAGCCGAATCCTTCTCCCGTGCGCCTTGGGCCTCCTTTTATAGGCGAAAGGGGCTGCCACAGTGGCACACAGGAGGTGGGAAGTGCTACAGCATTATGAGCTTATCATTGATATTATAGGACAAAGTGCATTAAATGCGGGGCTTAGGTGTCCCTTCACTTTATCAGGGACAGGGGTGAGGCCTGTCCCATCCGTCGCCGCCCCTCCTGGCTTTGACACGAGCCCTGCCAGCGGTGCATGAAGTGCCATGTAGGCAGGCAGGCAGCTGAGGTGGTGCAGTGGTGGAGCTTCCACGAAGGGCTGCATGTTGCCACGCAGGTGCCTGCCCAGCTAGTTGGGTCTGCAGCTACATGCGAACGGCAGCGGCGGAGACTTGCTGGCGCGGGCTTGGCAGTGGCCCTGCTGGCGCGCCTGGCGAGGGTCTTGCCAGGTGGCCTAGCAAGGGTCCTGCCACGGCACGCCGTCGTCCCCGGCAAGGATCTTGCCGGGGGTCTCGTGGGCTTCCTTGGCAAGAACCTTGCCGAGGATTGTTGCCTTCCTGTCCTCATTTGATCTTGACTGTTCTTTGTCTTCATAAAGATCTGCATGCCACCATGAAGGTTCCTCCCGAGCTTTGTCCCAAATGTGTTTACAACATTGGTGGGCTCGAAGGCAGCTCGATCAGCTGGTGTGGACGACCTGCCCCGATAAGGGTCTTGCCGGGGCCACTGAGGCTGCCCTCGGCAAGGGCCCTTGCCGGGGCAACCTGCGTTGCCCGTGCGAACTTTGTGGCCTTGCTCCTTGACGCTACTTTGTTTGTCTTGTGCCTTCGGCTTCTTTCCGGCTTCCCTCTCCTGCCCTGCTATGCGTGGCCGTGGCGGGTGGCTCTGACTGCCCGTGCACAAGTAAAGGGGTCAAAAGCAGAGCCCCTACTTTTGTACACCGACAGGAGCCCCCGGGCCTGGGCCATACATAAGCGCAACACGTTGTTGGGCCAGGCCCAGAATGGTGCGCGGTCAGTCGGCGTGGATTTTTACCACAATAGTTGTTCTGTCCGTTGTGCCTCCCCCCACGACCTGCGTCGGACGCGCGTCGTGGGTAAGCGTGCGTGACGTGGGGGGCATGCGTGGGATGGCGACCGCACACATGCGTCGCATCGCAGTTAATGGGAAAGGAGGTGGCCCGTGCCTTCCCCATAAGTAGGAATAACCGCGGGCGCGCTGCTCACTTTTCCCCTTCCCTGCGCCTTCCTCAATCTTGAAGCCGCCGCCCCCCTTTATTCCTCCTCGAGCCCCCTGCTTTCGTTCATCATCGACGCGCTTCTGCCATCCCCCGCCTTCTGCGACCGCAGTTGCGCCCAAATCCACCAAAGGAAAGGGGATAGCAAAAGATGCCGTCGCGGCGGAGCCGTCGGAGAGCGAGCTGGTGGCGTGGCGGGCGCAGTTCGCCCTCTTTCCCTTGACGGTTGACATGCCCATGCTCTGGGAGTACTACAAGCTTCTGTTGGGCGTGAAGACGGGGGGAGAGACGATGGGGCATCCAGCCACGCACGTCATCCCTGCCAGTGCTGGGCCCGCCCCAAACCGGTACCCTTTCTTCGTCGACTACTTCTCTTGCAGGCTTTGTCCCCCTTTCTCTGATTTCTTCAAGGACACCATGTACACCTTCGGCTCCCGCCTTCTGGATTTTACCCCAAATGTCGTGGCGTGTATGGCCCTTTTCGCACACCTCTGCGAGGGCTTCGCTGGGGTTCATTCCAGCACGGCACTCTTCCGCCACTACTTCTCCCCTCGGATCCAAAAGGGAGGCGCCATCACCGGCAGCGTCGCTTGGATCCCGAGGGCCAAGGGAGCATACCCGGACGGTGCCATGAAGGAGAGGTGGGAAGAGTGGCGGGGCCGATGGTGCCGCGGAAAGGACTGGTGCAATATCAACATTGACAACGAGAAGCTCATGATCGCCACCACCAGAATCCTCCGGCTTACCTGGGCCGGTCTCACCCTTGAGATGATCGGCGCGGACTTCATCCGCCACCGGATTGCTCCTCTACATGACAAGGGGAGGCCGGCCTGGATTTTCGTGAATGCTGCTGATATCATGAGGCTCCGCCCCGGCCTCGACCAGAATCTGACGGTGTTGAGGCACGCCCATCTCTGCCAGCGGATTTTCCAACTCGAGGTGAATGAAGAAGGCGAGGTCGAGCGGTCCGGCAAGGTGGCAAGGGCTGCCGCAAAGGCCAGCAAGATAGACAAGGAGCCTATCTTCAAGTTGCCGGCGGGAGTGGACCCGCCCAGCAACAACTCTCGCCGGTCAGAGATCATCGCCATGATGCCGCCCTTCAACGCGCATGGACTCAACCCGAGCTGGGTTGAGCCTGACGAGCTAAAGGTGCAGGAGTTCTTCGACACCTTGCATGAGCGTACATTGTCGCCGAGCCGCGGCTTGTCCAGGATACTTCTCAGGAGGAGTTGGACTACATCACCGCTAGGTTACGGGAGACAAGGCTCGCCGAGGAGTCGGCAAAGCTTACCGTGGAGGCCGGTAGCGCTGGTGGCATGGTGGACAGCACCGCGGTGGAAGCGGAGGAGGAGGACCTTGCCCGATGGGCGGCGGCCGCTGGGGAGGCCAGCGGTGCTAGCGCCGGGGCCCCCCTTGTTGAGGACGTCGTTGACGGGGCTTCAAAGGAGGACGAAGGGGAGGAGATCGTGGCCTCCGATCCTCCGGCCACTGGGAGGGGGCGAGTTCTACGGCGGGCTGCCTCCGGCGAGCCGGTCCGTCCTGGTCGGGATGCATAGTGGCGGCTGGCTCAGCGGATGTCCGCGCGCCAGACGAGGGCCGCAGTGACGAAGAAGGCGGCGGAGGCCAAGGCAACGAGGAGGAAGGCATCTGCTTCCTCGTTGTCCAGGCGTGCCCAGACGCCAACGCCCTCCCCGCTGCCGGTAGATGTTGGCACGGGGATTGCCTTCGACTTCGGGCCCCTCAGCCCGGAGAGATACTCTGGGCCGCCCAGCCCGGAGAGAAAAAGAAAAGCAACGGAGGAGGAGGAAGAAGAAAAATGAAGAGTAAGCTTCTGCTTTCCTCCCTCATTTCTTACACTTCCCCTCACGGTGTTGCTCACTTGTCTTCATCTTCCAAGGATGTGGAGACGTTGGCCCAGCGGATGAAGAGGTCCAGGACTTTGGCGAGTGGACAGCCCCCGGCAGGCACCTCTGGCACGCCACTGGTGGTGTCGAGCAGCCCAGACAGCAGCCCCCAGCCCAGCCCCCAGAGTGAGTCCATCACCCACCCTCCATAAGTGTGCGTCATGCGTGATGCTTCAGTGCTAACCATGTCGTGGATGCAGGAGGGGAGCAGCACCGAGGGTAGCCACAAAGGGTTTCTCCTATCGTGTCGCCTCGGTCAACCACACCGCCCCGAGGGGCGTCCCCGGCAAGGGCACAAAGCCCTGAGACCATGCACATGGAGGAGTTGGAGGACAACGCAGGCGCTGGTGGCTTTGCTTCAATGCCGGACCTTGGCGGAGAAGGGGCTTCCGCCTCTCGGCCTGGGGCGGGTAAGCCATTTGCTCTCCGTCTCCACATGCACCTTTTCTTGTTCTTTTTTTCGTGCTCTGATGTTGATTTTGTCTTGTTTCCTCCTTGGCATCCAGATTTCTCCTCGATGGATCCAGAGGATGTTGATACCGTGATCAAGCACGTCGCTGAGGATGCCTCGGCGCAGGCTTAGAAAATTGCGGCCAAGGAGAACGCAATGGGTGCTACTAAAGACGCCACCAAGGGGCCCACTGAAGAGCCCGGCATTGGCCTGCCGAAGAGGCCGGCAAGGCTGCTGCCGAGGAGGCGGCGGTCGACAACCAGCCCTCCTCCTCTGCTGCCTCTGGCTCCGGCAGGTACCTGAAGGTGGGCAAGGACCTCTTAGTCCATCTCCCAGGTGCGTTAAGCTCCAGGGCCCCCATCGAGGGGGAGATGCTCGACGGCGAGGTGCTTACCGCCGCCGGGCTCGACGTTGTCGACGAGCATAACATCGACGGTGATGGCTCCCAGGAGGAGCGGCTGCTTCGAGCCATGGGTGCCAGCTTTCGGAAACTCTAGGCTCTCCATCACGCTCGCCTAGACAAGGACAAGTCCAAGGCGGCTCTGGCGGAGAAAGTGGAGGCGGACTTCGAAGGGCGCGTCACTAAGGCGCAAGATTGGTGGTGCCAGGCTCAGGACAAGGTGAAGGCCGCTCGAAGCGGGCTAGCCAGGCGCGACGTGGAGCTCACCATGAAGCTGGCCGACATCGAGAAGGCCTAGGAGACGGCGAGGAGCCTGGCCGCCGGAGCCGAGGCGGCCCGGTCCCAGCGCGAAGCCTCACTGAACTCCCAAGAGGAGGACCTTGCCGCGCGCGAGGAGAAGCTTGCCGCCATGCTCCGCGGCAAGGATGAAGAAGTGGGCCAGCTCGTCACACAGCGGACCCAGGAGCAGAGGCATCAGGAAGCAATCAATGCCCAGGCTCAGGTCTACGCTAGCAAGGTGAAGGAGCTGGAGGATCAAGCCTTGAAGCTGTCCCAGGAGAAGGACATGCTCAACGGCGCCCTGGTTGAGGTGTAAGGCGCAGTCATCAGCAAGACCGGAGAGCTCTCTAACGCCAACAACTCCATCAGAGACCTCCAGCTGAAGCTGGGGGATCTCGAGAAGATGCTGTCAGAGGCCAGGACCCGGGAGGAGATCCTGACCAAGGACCTGGCAATGGAGAAGCAGCTACGGATGAACGAGACCGCCAGCCTCAACGACCAAGTGGCGGGCGAGAAGCGCTGGCTCGAACGCCTTGCCGCTGTTGCGGACTCGGCCGCCACTCAGTTGGCCACCATGGGGGTGCCGGGCATGGAGTACGCCCCGGTGGTGAACCTAAGCCCCAACGCCAGCCTGACCATATACTTTCGGAGGGTCGTTGGTGCCCTGAAGCGGCTCCACTCCAAACGGGCGTCTCCCTGACTGAAGAGTCCCGGATTCTTTGCCGAGGGGCCATGAACAGGGTGCTCGTCAAGATAGCGCATTGGCATCCCGACCTTGATTTTGAAGCAGTGCTGAAGAGCTTGCCGGCGGATGCTGACATCGCAGCGCTCAATGAGCGTATCCAGCCCATCCTCAGCCTCATGGACAAAATCAAGAGGATGGAGGGCCAGCGCTGAGACTAAGCACCCCGTTCTTTATCGCCGCTGCAGGTTCATGACCAAGACAAAGCTATCTTTAGTTAGAACTGCGGTGGCAATTTGTGTAATATAACTCTGCAGTATTCCTGAAATTATGCATGTTATTTTCCTGTTCGATTTTCCTTTGTATTTATGCCCCACGTCAACTGGGTGGGCTTGCCGGCACGTAAACCCAGGGTGGCGTCTTGAGGACGGATCCTTGTTAGCTTGCCGGGCGTGCTTGCTGCCGGGCAAAACACCTTACCACCCTTAGTGCGGCCGCTCGATCTGTCGAGCTTGACTCTAGTCAGAGCCGAGAGCGTAGCTGATGGCGAAAGGCTACCCTGCCGCTCTCGACGTAGCCACTCGAACTATTGAGCGGACTCGAAACAGAACAAGGGCGTCGCCAATCGCAGGAGGGCCCCTCTGCATACAGGTTTTCCATACATAGGCAAAACCATCGAGGATAATAACCCTATATTCAAGGAGAAAAACTTATAATTCAGCATGACTTAGCTCTCTTGTCGCCACCTCGGCGTCCTTCTCGCCAACGGGCAGCGTCGCCCTCTTGGCTGCTTTCTCCGCAGGAGCCGTGGTGATGATGAACTACTAGGCCTACCACTAGACCAGATTATCACAATTGCGCCCCTACCTGGCGCGCCAAGGATGTCGGTGGGAAACGACACCTATGGGATCACAAGAATCCCTCCTGCGGTTGCGGGGCGCGGGATCGTGAGAAGAGCGGGACTAGAGGACAACACAAAGGGGATTTACCCAGGTTCGGGCCGCAAAGATGCGTAAAACCCTACAATCCTGCTTTGGTGGATGTATTTAGTGTTCTTGAGCTCCTGAACTAGCTATGGGTGTTGCCAAGTTCCAAGGAGCAGAATCCTTCTCCCGTGCGCCTTGGGCCTCCTTTTATAGGCAAAAAGGGCTGCCACAGTGGCACACATGAGGTGGAAAGTGCTACAGCGTTATGAGCTTATCACTGATATTATAGGACAAAGTGCATTAAATGCGGGGCTTAGCTGTCCCTTCACTTTATCAGGGACATGGGTGAGGCCCGTCCCGTCCGTCGCCGCCCCTCCTGGCTTTGACATGCGCCCTGGCCAGCGGTGCATGAAGTGCCATGTAGGCAGGCAGGCAGCTAAGGTGGCGCGGTGGTGGAGCTTCCACGAAGGGCTGCATGTTGCCACGCAGGTGCCTGCCCAGGTGGTTGGGTCGGCAGCTGCATGCGAACGGCAGCGGCGGAGACTTGCTGGCACGGGCCTGGCAGTGGCCCTGCTGGCGCGCCTGGCGAGGGTCTTGCCAGGTGGCCCGACAAGGGTCCTGCCACGGCACGCCGTCGTCCCCGGCAAGGATCTTGCCGGGGGTCTCGTGGGCTTCCTCGACAAGAACCTTGCCGATGATTGTTGCCTTCCTGTCCTCATTTGATCTTGACTGTTCTTTGTCTTCACAAAGATCTGCATGCCACCACGAAGGTGCCTCCCGAGCTTTGTCCCAAATGTGTTTACAGCGTTGGTGGGATCGAAGGCGGCTCGCTCAGCTGGTGTGGACGAGCTGCCCCGGCAAGGGTCTTGCCGGGGCCGCTGAGGCTGCCATCGGCAAGGGTCCTTGCCGGGGCAACCTGCATTGCCCGTGTGACCTTTGTGGCCTTGGTCCTTGATGCTGCTTTGTTCGTCTTGTGCCTTCGGCTTCTTTTCGGCTTCCCTCTCCTGCCCTGCTATGCGTGGCCGTGGCGGGTGGCTCTGACTGCCCATGCACAAAAAGAGGGGTCAAAAGAAGAGCCCCTACTTTTGTACACCGACACTATTGTTGGGGTGTAAGCCAAATATCGAAGTATTCGCTTCACTGCTAGGTGATGCAACTCCTTTGGTGCCACTTGGAATCGGGCACACATGCAAACACTAAGCATTATATCTGGCCTAGATGCACAGAAGTAAAGTAAAGAACCACTCATGGAGAGGTATACCTTTTGATCAAACTCTTTACCATTGTTGTCGGAGCTCAGATGACCTTTGCTTGGCATTGGCGTTATGTATCCTTTGCAGTCTTGCATTCCAAAATTCTTCAGGCAACCTTTGAGATATTTTTCTTGTGATATGAAGATGCCATTGCTCTACTGACGAATTTGAAGACCGAGGAAGAATTTCAGCTCACTCATCATGGACATCTAATATTGCTCTTGCATCAAGTGCCCAAACTCATCACTGTATCTTTTGTCAGTGCACACAAACAGTTCACTGTCATATGTCTTTGTGAAGAGTGTAGGATCTAGAGAACCAGGTTTGAAGCCTTTTCTCTTCAGGAAGTCTTTGAGTGTGTCATACCAAGCGCGAGGAGCTTGTTTGAGGCCATACAGTGCCTTGTTGAGCTTGTATACCATATCAGGATGTTTTGGATCTTCAAAGCCAGGTGGTTGTGCAACATATACTTATTCAAGCTTGCCATTGAGAAAGACACTCTTCACATCCATTTGGTACAGAAGAATGTTAAGATGGTTGGCATAGGCCAGTAGTATGCGAATGGCTTCAAGCCTTGCCATGGGAGCGAATGTTTCTTCGAAATCAATCCCTTCAACTTGAGTGTAACCTTGAGCAACTAGATGAGCTTTGTTTCTGACAACTTGACCATGCTCATCTTGTTTGTTTTGATAGATCAATTTGGTGCCAATGATTTTGTGCTTGCGAGGATCAGGACGCTTGACCAGTTCCCATACATTGCTCAGCTCGAACTGATGAAGTTCTTCTTGCATAGCTTGAATCCATTCAGGTTCCATGAAGGCTTCAGCAACTTTCTTGGGCTCAGATATAGAGACAATAGCAAAGTGCCCACAGGAATTTTCTAGCTGTGTTGCTCTAGAACGAGTGAGTGGACCAGGTGCATTGATGCTATCAGTTATCTTCTCAATCTGTACTTCATTTTCAACACGGGGATGAACTGGACGAAGATTTTGCCCTTGTAGATCATTGTCTTCAGCTTCAGCATTGACTTCAGGGTGAGCGTTGTCTTCAGGTTGATTTGGTGCAATGATGATTTCTTCTTCAGCCTGAGCTTCTGAAGGTATGATTTCTCAAGTACCCATAAGCTTGATAGATTCACTAGGAGGGACTTCATCTATCACATTTGGCAGGTGCTCTCCTTGCGAGCCGTTAGTCTCATCGAAATGTAGATCTACAGTTTCTACCACTTTATAGTGAAACAGGTTGAAGACTCTATAGGAGTGCGAATCCTTTCCGTATCCAAGCATAAAACCTTCATGTGCTTTCGGTGCAAATTTTGAACTATGATGTGGATCCTTGATCCAACACCTAGCACCAAATACTCTGAAGTAACTAACGTTTGGCTTCTAACCAGTTAGCGGCTCATATGATGTCTTCTTTAGAAGCTTGTGAAGATAAACACGGTTGATGACATGGCATGCAGTATCAATGGCTTCAGGCCAGAACTTCCTTGGAGTCTTGTACTCATCAAGCATCGTCCCAGCAATCTCAATGAGGGTTCTATTCTTGCGCTCCACGATGCCATTCTTCTGAGGTGTATAAGGAGCTAAGAACTCATGAGTGATTCCTAGTGTATCAAGATAAATGTCGAGGCCAGTGTTCTTGAATTCTGTACTGTTGTCACTTCTGTTGTGCTTGATCTTGATGCCATAGTTCGTCATGGCACGATTGACAAATCGTCTGAAGACATCCTGCACTTCAGTCTTGCAGAGGATTATATGCACCCATGTATATCTTGAGTAATCATCAACAATAACGAAGCCATAGAGACAAGCAATGGTAGTAAGAGTAGAGTAGTGAGTAGGGCCAAATAAGTCCATGTGAAGCAGCTCGAAGGGACTTGATGTCGTCATGATTGTCTTCGAGGGATGCTTGGCCCATGTCATCTTCCCAGCTTCACAAGCACCACACAGATGATCCTTCTTGAACTTGACACCCTTGATGCCCATGACATGCTTCTTCTTGCGACAGTGTACAAGTTCCTCATGCCAGCATGTCCTAGCCTCCAATGCCATAGCCAGCACTCTGAAGCTTTTCCTAGAAGACATACAACCAACTGTGGTCCTACTGAGAAGTCTACCATGTACAAATCATCTTTTCGATACCCTTCAAAGACTAGAAATTTGTCAGATTCTATAAGCACAAGACAACGATATTTTCCAAATATCACAATCATGTTCAGATCACAAAAGCATTGAGATAGACATTAAGTTGAAGCCAAGGGATTCAACAAGCATCACTTTATCCATGTGTTGATCCCTTGAGATTGCAACTCTACCCAGACCCAATACCTTCCCTTTACCAGTGTCAGCAAATGTGATGTGACTTTTGTCAGACGGCGTAGAGTTGAATCCATTAGAAGACTTCGATCACCAGTCATGTGGTTAGTGCTTCCACTATCCATAATCCATTTTGAAGCCACCGGTATCATATCCTACAGTACAGTTTGGGGGATAGGCTTCACCAAGGGTATTGTGAAGCAGAAACATTTGACGAACAAGTGGAATATGAAAGTTCAGATCTTGGTTAGGATAAATAGGATGATTGTCAAGGAATCCTGGGAAGAAATACATAATAAGACCATTTGGACATTTTATCTTGCGTCCCACAAGATGTTTAAGGTCCCCAACATTAGCATCTGACGCCTTTGATTTTCAGCTGGAGACCTTACCCTGCAAAAGAGAGTTAAGTTTTCTTAATCACCCACATCTTCAGGGGTGGCTTAGAAGCAATGAGTCTAAGTGCAACATCTGAAAACTTCAGCTTTGGAGCCCAAAGAAATAGCCTTGCAGGAGGTGAATAATACTCATAAGAATAAGAAGAAAAGTTCTTGGTCTTATGAACATAGCAGTTTGACGAAACATCTCATATTCAAAATTTTGAGTATGGTTTCCCTGTAAAACATTGGCATTAGGGTGACTCAGGTGAGTCCTCTGTCTATATGAAGTCTTTGGACCATATGAAGCATTTGGTTGGGATTTGTATTCTTCCTAGGTGGTGTCATGATGACATTCACTAGAAGATTCTCAAGACAACTCTTGGGTACCCAGATCTTCTTAAAAGGTGGTCCATTCCTGCAGTTATTACCGATATACTTGGCAAACACTTCACCATTCTGATTCCTGAACAATTTATAGTTTGCATCAAAGTATTCATCAATGATAATTGGGTTAGCACAAGAGAAGCCAGATAAGGTAGATGGATCCACTGAAGGTCCCTTTGCAGCAACCCATGTGGTTTTGGGGTACTGCTCAGGCATCCAGTAAGAACCATCAACATTCATTTTCCTTTAGAACCCAACACCCTCTTTCCAAGGGTTTTAGTTCAGAATCTGTTTTTTGAGGACATCACATAGTGTCTGATGCCCTTTGAGACTTTTATACATTCATATCTCAAGTAATGTCTTCAACCTGGCATTCTCATCAGCAATAGTAGTGGTATCTTCAATAGAGGGGTTAGTTACCACATCAGAAGTTGAAGATATTGCAACAGTAGGAGCATTTGAACATTCATCAATAGAGACAGCATTATCGCGCTCAAGACATTTTAGACATGGTGGTTCACATCCTTCCTGAGCGGAACTGATCTATTGAGCGCGGAGTGACTCGTTCTCCTTTTGAACATCTTCATGAGCCGATCTCAATTTCTCAAGCTCTTGTTTCCTTTGAAGATAATCATAGGAGAGCTTCTCATGAGAAGTTGAGAGCGTTTCATGACGACTTTCAAGTTCCTCGTACTTACCATGAAGATTTTTAATGTCTTCAATTAAGGACTGAGTTTGGTCCATTTCCGCGTCCAACAGGTCATCGCCTTTGTCTAACAACTTTTGAACATGTTCCATAGCATTCTGTTGTTCAGTTGTAATTTTAGCAAGTGTTTTGTAGCTAGGTTTAGATTCACATTCAGAGTCATCTTCACTTGAGGTTTGAAAGTAAGCATTGCGTGAGATTACCTTGGCACCACGTGCCATGAAGCAGTAGGTGGGAACAGAGTCATCCTCATCCTTGGCATCAGCGTTGGCGATGGGGCCATTGTCTTTAGTGTTGAAGATGGACTTGGTGATATACGTAGAAGCTAGAGCCAGGCTTGCTACTCCAGAATCAGATTCCTCTTCAGACTCCACCTCTACCTCCTTAGATGCAGACTCCTCCTTGGATTCCATCTCCTTGCCAACAAAGGCACGATCCTTGCTTGATGATCTCTTCTTGTGTGATGAAGACTTCGATGAAGACTTGGAAGAAGACTTTGAGGATTTCTTCTTCTTGTTGTCATCGGAATCATATTCCTTGCTCTTCTTCTTCTTCTTTGTCCCATTGTCCCACTGTGGACACTCGGAGATGTAGTGACCAGGTTTCTTGCACTTGTGGCAGGTTCTCTTCTTGGGATCATGAGATGAAGCTTCATCATTTCTAGTGCTGGATCTTGAAGACTTTCTGAAGCCTTTCCTCTTGGTGAACTGCTAGAACTTCTTCGCTAGCATAGCAAGCTAATTTCCAATATCTTCAGGATCCCCAGAACTGCAGTCAGAATCTTCTTCAGATGAGGAAACAACCCTTTCCTTCAAAGCACGAGTTCGGCCATAGTTGGGACCATAGATATATCTTTTCTCAGATAGCTGGAACTCATGTGTGTTGAGCCTCTCAAGTATGTCAGACGTATCGAGAGTCTTGTAGTCAGGACATTCTTGAATCATCAGGGCCAGGGTGTCAAATGACATATCAAGTGACCTCATCAGTGTCTTGACGATTTCATGCTTGGTGATCTCAGTGGCGCCGAGTGCATGAAGCTCATTTGTGAAGTCAGTGAGGCGATCAAATGTGAGCTGGACATTCTCATTGTCATTTCTCCTGAAGTGGTTGAAAAGATTGCGAAGAACACTGATCCTTTAATCTGTCTGCATTGAGACGCCTTTGTTGACCTTGGAAAGCCAGTCCCAGACTAGCTTCATAGTTTCCAGAGCACTCACACGACCATACTGTCCTTTGGTCAAATGACCACAGATGATGTTCTTGGCAGCTGAGTCTAGTTGAATGAACCTCTTGACATCAGCAGCAGTGACACCTTCACCGACCTTGGGAACGCCGTTCTTGATGACATACCAGAGGTCGAGTCAATGGCTTCAAGATGCATACGCATCTTATTCTTCTAGTAGGGGTAATCAGTGCCATCGAAGACATGGCAAGCAGCGGAGACTTTGATTATCCCTGCGGTCGACGTAGCTAAACTGCAAGTGGTTAAACTGAATCACACAGAACAAGGGAGCACCTTGCTCTGATACCAATTGAAAGTGCTAGTATTCAACAAGAGGGGGGTGAATAGGCGATTTTTATCAAAGTCTTCAAAACATGAATGCTTTGAAGACAAACTATAGAAATAAACCTATTGATATGCAGCTGAAGGTATACTACACTAGACAAGCCATAGTCAAGTAAGCAATGAAGTGAAAGCACGAAGACTATTAGCAGCTAGGCAGTAAAGATGAGGATGGAAGATAGTATGAAGCCAAACAGTAAACAGTCTTCACTCAGTGAAGTCAATCAGATCATACAAATGGCAATGACTTCTTGAAGACAAACTGTAAGTAAAGAGAGGTGAAAGATGGAACCAGTTGCTCGGAGAGGACATAGATTTGTTGGACTAGTTCCACTTGCTGTGACAACTATACATCTGGTTAGGGAGGCTGAGAGTCAACTCGGGAGACCTTGTCTTCACCTTATTCCCCTTGATTTAAGAACGCTTAGTCCTCGCCCAATCACTCTGGTAAGTCTTCAAGGAGACTTCCAAACCTTCACAGACTTCGTTCACCGGCAATCCACAATGACTCTTGGATGCACAGAACGCGACGCCTAACCGGCTGGAGGATTCACAGTCCTCAAGTGTAATAAGTCTTCACATCATGCGGACAGAAAGACTTCAGTGATGCCTAACACTCTTTGGCTCTGGGTGTTTTGGGCTTTGTCCTCGCAAGGATTACTCTCTCAAAGGCTTCAGAGGTGGGTTGCTCTCAAACGACAAAAGCCATGTACTAACTCTGAGCATCCACCAATTTATGGTGTAGGGGGTGGGCTATTTATAGACAGGAGGCAACCCGACCTGATTTGTCGGAAATTACCCTTGGCCACTAAGGAACTGACACGTGTCTAATGGTCAGATTTCAAACACATGCGGCAGCTTGACTTGGGCTACAAGTAAAGCTGATCATCCAGCTCTGGATAAGATTTTCTCTCATTGTCTTTGCTCGAAGACTTAGAATTTGGTTGAGCATCACCTCAATCACTGTGACTTTGTTCACTTGGACCACACTTAACAGTACGGCGGTTCCTATGACTCAACAAAGAAGAAAAGGAAACTAGAAAACAACTATGTCCTCGGTGTCGGATTTCGGGTTCCGGCAGACCCTTTAGATTCGAACACTAGGGTGCGCGCGGAGATTTCGCCCTCTACCTACCTGCGCCTCACCGCCTCACTATGGATCTAAGCTATGAAAAGTGCGACACAAGAGACACGGGGTTTATACTAGTTCGGGCCACCATTGTGGTGTAATACCCTACTCTAGTTTGTGGTGTGGTGGATTGCCTCTTGGGCTGATGATGAACAATACAAGGAAGAACAGCCTCGCGAGGGTCTGTTCTTGGCTAGTGCAATGAACTGCGAGGGGGAGTTCAGTCGCTCTCCCAGATGATGATCCGGTTGATCTCTAAATGCCTCTACCTTGTGGTGGCTAGTCCTATTTATAGGCAAAGGCCCTGGGCCTCTTCCCAAATATTGAGCGGGAAGGGCGCCAACAATTGGCCATTTTGAAGGGGAACATCTAGTACACTTATCCTGACTAAAGTTGGTCCTCGCCTGCCAAAGGCTCTGGTGGTGACGCCGGCTTGGGCTCCACGATGACCTCCATCCTGCCGTTCTGCTGGTCTTGGTCTTGTTGCACCGAAATGGATGCCTTTGCTTGATGCTCTTGCCTGCGCTTTCTCCCTTTGCACCAAAGAGGAAAGGGAGGACACTGCGAGGGCTGGCGCCCGCCTGGCGCCCTTGGTCGTCATGGCTTGCGTCATGGGCACCTCGTGAGGTACCCCGCCTTGATCTCTCCGCCTCCTCGCGAGCCAGCCTGACGAGGCCGTGCCTGAGGAGGATTCCTGTCGTCCGCCCCGCGAGGCTTGGCCCCTCGCGATGGTCTTGAGCTCGTGCTGACGAAGATGGGCCGCGCTGGGCCGCCCCTTGAGCCACGCCGCAGGCCGCAGGCAGGCAAGTCTGGGGACCCCCGTTCCCAGAACGCCGACAGTAGCCCCCGGGCCCAAGGCGCGCCCGGACTTGGCTGAGCAGAGAAGCGAAGGGGCAAGTGCGAAGCGCCGCGGGCCCTAACAGCCTGCGGCCTTGGGCGCTGCGTGGCAGTTGATTGGTCGTGGGCGGCTCCGCAACTGCGTGAATTGACAAAAGAGCGGCCTCTGCCTAGGCTTTGCTTCCCTTGCTTCCTCCGGTCTTTGCTCAGATCCCCTTTCTTGCGCCCTTCCTTTCTGCCTCCGAAATCTTCAGATCTACTTCGACCGCGTTCCCTAGCAAGACATGGCGCCTCGCCAGACCCTGGCCGAAGCTTGTTACTCACCCGCCTTGGATTTGCCGAACGTGTCGGAGGTGAGCCTTGGCCGGATGCGCTGGATGGTGGCGGCGCAAGGCATCGACGGGGCAAAGGTGTTCAAGGTCGGCTCCGCCCCCCCTGAGGGCCAAGGGAGCACCTTCTATCCGCTCTTTGTAAGCGCCATTGCTTCCGGTCTGGTACCTCGTTTTTCTGAGTTCTTCTTCTCTGTCCTCCGCCATTACGACCTGCAAGCTCTGCACCTCCACCCCAACTCTGTCCTTCTTCTAGCGGTCTTCGCCTACTATTGCGAGGCTCACGTCAGGGTGCAGCCCTCGGTGGCCTTGCTGCGCCACTACTTCTCCCCCCGGCTCTCTCGTGGCCCTCTCTCCACGTGCGCGAGCTTTGTCGCGTATGGCGGCTCCAACGCCATCTCGAAGGCCGGGAAGAGGATTGAGGGCTTCAGGAGCAAGTGGGTCATGGTAAATGCTGGGCGCATCCACCCTCGGCTGATTCTGCCCAAGGAGCAGCCCACGAGCTCCGATGATTGGTCTCGCGCAGAACTTGTGGACCCCCGCGTGAAGCCGGTGTTGGAGAAGATTGACGCGGATCTGAGGCCGGTGAACATGGCGACGGCGAAGCTGACTGGCGCGTCGCTCCTGAGGGAGTTCCTAGAGCACCAGGTGGCCCCTCTTTGGAAGTACTCGCTTCCTCTGTGGAGGCCCCGCCTGAGTCCCGCAGTCTTGGCCGACGAAGATCTGGCCGCGGTCCTCCAATCTTTGGTCGAAGGAGACGTGGCGAGGCTGGAGGGCGCCCCTGTACCCTTGTTCCTTCGGGATGACTGGGAGCATGTGGTGGACTCCATGCCCGTCTTTAATGGGGACAGGCCCGTGCCCACTCAGGTTCCAGAGGGCCCGACGACCCTGGTGACGGTGAACGTGCCCTCCAGTGACTCCAGCGAAGAGGAGCGGGAAGAAGGGCTCGACTCCAAGGCTACCGACGGGGAGTCGCGAGCGCCCCTCCCTTGGCGCAGGTCCCGCGCTCTTCGCCTCTTGCCGAGCGACGATGAGGATGATGACGAGCAGGGAGGAGAGAGCTTTCCCCCGATCCGGAAGGAGGATAGGACTGGGCTGGTCCCCCTCGGGTCTACCCCGGCTCTGAGGCGACCCGCAGACACGCCTCCTGCGTCCGAGCCTCTCGAGGCTGATCCTAGCAGCCGGCTCTCGGGCTTCAAGTACGGCCAGAGGTTGCTCGAGCTCACGAGCGGAGACCAGTGGGTGCTTGATTCTTGTTTCATTCCCTGTTTTGTCGCTGAGGCTTGACGTCCGTATCTCCTGGATAGGCTGGCGCCTGCGGCGAAGAAGCTGAAGGAGGCTCCTGAGGTTCCATCTGGGGAAGCGCCTCCGCCCGCGAAAGGAGGTGACCGCAAGGCACGGGCCTCTTCTGCTCGGTCGTCCTCGCGAGGCCTGGTGGAGCTGGCTGGGGCGAGCTCAGCCCCCATGGCCCAAGCGACTCCTGAGGTATCCTTGCCTGATGCCACCGCCACAATTGTTGGGGCGCACCAAGTCCCGCCTGTGGTTACGCTGCCGTCCTCTCCTCCTACTCCACCAACTGCTGTCCCTCCAACTCCTTCCACTGTTCTGGATCGTGCTGCTGCTGAACTGGACCGGCTGCGGCAAGATCTTCTAGGCGCCGACCCTCGCTTGGTGGCCGGGCGCTTGGAGCTGGCTTCTGGCTAGATTCGCTCTGACGCTTCGATTCGAGCGGCGCTGGTTCAGGCCTCAACGGCTTGCATTGAGGAGAAGCTGGCCGTCCTTGAGGCGAAGGCTGCTCGCGACGCTGCCTTGGGGGAGGCGGCCGACGCCCAAGGCCGTGGCAAGGCGCTGGAGAGTGAGCTGCAGGGCCTGCAACACCAGCTTGCCAAGGAGGTCCGCATCTGCCAAGAGAAGGAGAAAGACATGAAGACTCACGAGGCGGCCGTCAAGGACCGAGACGCCATGCTTAACAAGTGCCGTGACCACCTGGGCGCACTGGAGCAGGAGTTGGGGGCATGGAAGGTCGAGCTGGACAGCAAGGTGCGGGTCCTTGCCGAGGACCGCGAGGCCTTCACGGAGATGGAGGTGAAGGCTCCCAGCTTGCTGAAGTCGCTTCACGACAACGGCCTGGAAAGCCCGCTGGCCGGAGCCGAGGACGGCCCCGCCAAGCTGCTCCCCTTTCTGATCCGTGCTCTTGAAGATGTCACCATTGGCCTTGGCCCTACGGCCGAGGCCGAGGCGTGTGTCCTGTCTTCTGCAGCGCTGATGCAGGTCCTTACCCACGTCTATCTTCGTGATCCCAACGTCGACCTCGACAGCCTGCTGGAGCCAGCGAGCGGTGAGCTTGCCGCTGCCGCTGCTGAGGCCGTGAAGGGTCGTGCGGAGGCTCTACTGTCGAAGTTCCGGGCCTTCAGCACCAAGCCGAAGCGAGGCGCTGCTGGTCCTGCGGCTCCGTGATGCGAACCCGCTCCGTGCAGCTCTGTTGCCAACAAATGACTCCGCTGTGGCTCCTGTCCTGCTTTCAGCTCCTGCAACATGCATCATGCCTCGGGGGGGCGTTTAAACTTGTGTTTGGTGTTGTGATAATAGTTATGGACTGTAATATTTGCTTTTGAATTTCTGGAAATTTGCGCTCTTCCTACTTGCTTATGTTCTACGCCGGTAGAACCCGGCCCCGCGCATACCTCAGCCGCCGTTAGCCCCGACCAGAAACCAGGACGGGACCAAGGAGTGAGGGGCTACGTGACAAGTTAGGCTCCTGAGTCGCGATGATCAGGAGTCCCCCTTGTCGCACGAACAACAAGTAGGGAGGTGAGATGTGGGGGTGAATCTACTGTTCTACGTCTGCAGAGCCCGGCCCCGCGCATACCTCAACCGCTGTTTGCCTTTTGGAACTAAGGAGTGAGGGGCTACGTGACCAGTTAGGCTCCTGAGTCGCGATGCTCAGGAGTCCCCCTTGACGCTCGAACGGCCTTCGTACCTTGGCTCCGCTCGGGGAGAGACGCGTGACGTGTCAGGACCCCGACTCAATGCCACATCGATCTAGCATGTAACACCTCATAAAACTTTGCGGCCTCACGCACGGTATTCCCACGGGTGTCGCCTTACCTTTGCCCGGGACCGTTTGCGCCTTTTGGCACACGTATATGACAGTGTCGCTAGCATCCATATGATAAGGAGCCCGGGGCTGGCATGGCTAGTCGTAAACCCAAAGTGGCACAGACTTACAGGGACAGGCATCCATGACCCAGCATCGAACGTGTCGGTCATCAGCGAGTGAATCCAGGCTGTAGCACTGGGCTAGCAGGCCTCCGGTGAACCGGGCTGTAGCGGGCTAACAGGACTCCGGTATTCATCGCGTGACATTTCCCCGAAGGGACAGACACAGGAACGAAGAAGGACACATGCCGGCCAGCCTAAATGTTCCGGAGCAGTAGCAAGCTACCATGGCTCGGTGGAAAACACTAGGAGACATTTCCCGGTAAGAGAGGCTACTAAAGATCAACAACTATATAGTCAGATCCCACACATACCAAGCATTTCAAACATACACACAATATGCTCGATATGTGCAATACAACATGGCATCACAAGATGACTCTACGACTCAAGTAGTTTATTCAATAGGCTCCGAGGAGCGAGATATTACAAACATGAGTCTCATGACCCAACAATCAGAGCATACAAGTCAAAGCACATGCGGAAGCTTAACATGTCTGAGTACAGACATCTATAAATGAAAAAGGCTGAGAAGCCTGACTATCTATCAGATCCTGCCGAGGGCACAAGATCGTAGCTGAGGTATCAAGCTAAACGTCGAAGTCCATGCGGAACTACTAGTGAGACTGAAGTCTCTCTGCAAGACATAAAATAGGCAAACGTGAGTACAAATGTACCCAGCAAGACTTACATCAGATCTATCTACATATGCATCATTATCAACAAGGGGGTGGAGGGGTTTGACTGCAGCAAGCCAGCTTTGACTCGGTGGCTATCCTGAACTACGACTGCAAGTAACTCTTTTGAAGTGGCGCACACGAGTCCACATATTCACCAACCAATACACCACTATGGATCCGCTCCCGTCTCCCTACGAGAACGCCATCCATAGCACTCACGCTTATCTTGCGTATTTTAAGGTATCCACTTTCACTTGTCTATGAACTGATATAAGCAACCCAGAAGTCCTTTTCCGCGGACACGGCTATTCGAATAGATGATGATAACCCTGCAGGGGTGTACTTCTTCATACATGTTTCCACCACTTAGCGTCTGCACACGACATGTGCTCGGCAGACTTCAAGCGAAAGCCGACGTGGGTGTAGACCACGACCTACCTAAACACTCAAGTCTCTAGTCCAGGTTTATCGCCTATTCGGGTTCCATCCATGAGGAGATCCGGCCGGAGTTTCGCTCACAGCCCCAAACGATGTGAACAGGGTTCCCGAGATACCAAACGGGCATCCGGTACACCGTGCCACGTACCTACCGCATCACAGCCCACCCCTACGGTCAGCGCTGTCCACGGCCTCCAGTAAGCTACAAACACCAGAAACTACTTGCAACTCCTGGACAGAGGACTAGGGTGAATAAGAAGTCGAGCGGGGTCATATTTCAGGGCCTAATGCATGGTAGTAGCTGAATCATGGATCACAAACACAGAACTCAGTTCCTAAGGACGGCTTCAATGAGACAACCCACCATGTACTCCTACATGGCCTCTCACCGACACCTTTTATCAAATCGTGTTCACACACTTAGCTCACACATAATAGGACATGTTCACACACCTCTGATTCATCCTCGATGAATCAGACCTGACTCAACTCTAAGCAGTAGCAGGCATGACAAACAAGCATGAATGAGTAGGCACATCAGGGCTCAAACAACTCCTACTCATGCTAGTGGGTTTCATCTATTTACTGTGGCAATGACAGGTCATGCAAAGGATAAAGGGGTTCAGCTACCGCAGCAAGTAACAGATGAATCGGTGTTGTCCTAATGCAGTAAAAGAGAGCAGGAGTGAGAGAGTAGGATTGTATCGGAATGAACAAGGTGGTTTTGCTTGCCTGGCACTTCTGAAGATAACATTGAGTCTTCATCAGTGTCAACGATCACATCGTCGGTATAACGTCTACCGAGGGGGAACAACACCGGCAAACACAGAAGAAACACAATCAATGCAATGCACAATATGATGCATGATCATGACATGGCAAAATGAATGTGTTTTGGGCTAATGCAACTAGCAACAGATTAAATGAAGTTGGTTTGAATACAAAATTCAAATTCAAACTCCATATGTGATTATTTAAATGCCCTTTATATGATTTGTGCTAAACAGCATCTATAAGTTGTTCTAACATGAATGAAAATGGTACAGATGGATTCCTTGAATTTTTCTGATAATTTTTCATATATAATTTATTTAATTTGGAGTTACGGTTAATTTTCTATGATTTATTGAAGTTTAGGACATTTTCTGAAAATAATAAATCATTTAAGAATTATTTAAATTCCAGAAACATTTACTACGTCAGCAGTGCGTCACCGTGACGTCAGCAGTCAACGGGCGCGGTCTAGGTCAACCCTGACCAATGGGACCCACGTGTCAGTAGTTAGTTAACTAACTAAATTTAGTTAGCGTTAAACTATTGCTAATCCTGGTTTAGTTAGTGGCCTGGGGCCCACACGTCAGTGAGAGAGAGGGGAGGGTCAAACCGGGCAGTGGGGTCAACCCACGTCGGTCAAGGGTCAACGGTCGCCGGCGTTTAACCGCCGGCGAGTCCAGACGCGGCGGAGGGGCTCGGGAAACGTCCTCCGGCGCCAAAACAGCGGCAGCGATCATCTACGCGTAGCTGGTGCTCAGCCGCATCCATCTAGGCAAGCGGGAGGGGCTGAGGTCGAACGGGCTCGCCGGAATTGAGCTCGCAGCGGCGGCCAAGGTTCGGACCTCGACGGTAATGAGGCTACGGTTGACGAGAGGACGAACGGATGCTTGTTCTGGGCTCCTGGGACCACGCTGAGCGCAGACACGTGCTCAAACACGGGCGGCAGCAACTGTGGCCGCGGCAGCGCCATGGCCATCGGCGAAGAGCTCTCGGCTCGTTGTGAACGGCAGCTAGAGAGGGAGATAGGGCACGGGGAGAGGGGGAATCGGGTCAAAGGCTCACCGCGGAGCTGCAGGGAGGGTTAGTGGGCTCGGGGGCGGCCGGAGTGCAGCGAATCGATGGCGACGGTCTCCGGTGGCCGAGGAGGGGAACGGCGACGTGGGCGGCGATGCAGGGCTCCCGGCGTTGCGTAGCTCCATGGAGAGGTCGGGGGCGTCGAGGCGGAGCCTTTGGTCACTCTGGTGGGGTGGAACGACGGTGGTGGCTACGGCTGCGACGAGCGGCGGCGAGGGCGGTCCTCGGTCGCGCGAGTGAGAGAGCCAGAGAAGAGAGAAGAAGGAATGAGGGAGAGTGAGAGCGGTCCAGGGGGGTGCGTGGCATCCTCAGGGCGACGGGGAGACAGGCAGAGAGGCAGGAGGTGGCCTGGGCGTGTGCCCGCGCGCTCCGGCCACGCGCCTGCGCCTACTGGCGCGAGGAGGAAGGCGACAGGGGGGGAAGTGGGCTGGGCCGGCTGGGCCGGTTGGTGGGCGCCAGGTGGGCTGCAGGTGAGTTAGGTAGGCTTCTGCTCTTTTTATTTTTTTTTCTTCTGTTTTGTTTTATTTAATTTATTTTGCCACTGTTTTGAATTCAAAATAATTCAAACAATGCCAAAAACTCCTCTGAATATTTTATATTGCTAGATGGACTTTTCCAAAAGCTTATAAAATATTTCCGGGGGTATTTGAAATTATATTCTAATTATATGAATATAATTCAAATTCAAATAGCTAATGAATTAAATCCAAAGTCCCAAAAATAATTCCTTAAAAATGTTCAATACTTTGGTTGGGACCAGAACCCTTACCAAAAATTATCAAACATTTAAGAAGAGCATTTTGGAGCAATGAATGAGATTTCTAGGGTTTTTGCCCCTCTTTTATTTAAGTTTTTGAGGCTTCCAAAATTCCTCAGTTCAAGTTTCGAAAATATAGACATGATGCACACATGAAGCTAGCCTAGAGCACTACCAGCAGCTAGGGATGTGACAACTCACCCCCACTAAACAAGAATCTCGTCTCGAGATTCAAGCGTAGGGTAAGGTGAAGGGTAAATGCAACTAGTATAATCTTCACGATCCAGGGTGCACTTCAGTTGAACGTTGATTCATTCACCATCATTGTCTTGATGTCTTGCTCTGAGAAATCCTGCCAACATGACATGGAGGGAAGAAGGAGACTCTAGAAGGGTCGATCTTCTCGAAGATCGAACAACTCACGGAATGAGACATAGGACCATCTCTCGGGTTGAGACACGAGATACACATCAAGAGGGGTGGAAAGAAATGGATGACGAAGGTTCACTAGGTAGACAACAATTTCACGCTTTAGAAGGTGGTAATCGATTGCCAACGTAGCGAGGAGTTGAGTTGCCATGAAACCACGACGAAACATCCTGGAGGAGGGTGATTCGTAGGTTATTTCCTTAAGTGGCAAAAAGAATTACCTTTGATTCAGAGATCATTGAAAACTCTTCATACCAGCCTAAGGCAATTCACAACGATCGTTTGGAGGGGGTCGGTAGAATGGCATACTCAGACTTGGATGATGTGGATTACCTTGTTGAAGACAACGTAATGGATGAATTTGCTTATCACCGGAAATGGAAGAGACCCATGGTAGAATGGCACAATGGCGGTGCAAGCTGGGAACAGAATGCAAATGCTGGGAATGATTCTGGTAGCTGGGGAAGAACCCAACAATAGGGAGTGAATTCACTGTTTGAATAGGTCATAGCATTGCCGAGGAAACTGAGAGCAAACCCAGTTAGTGCCGGTGATAACACGTAGCGCTTGTGCGTGCTCTCAAGAACTTGAGCATTTCCATAATCATCAAGTGTCACATCCCTAGTTCTGACAATGCCTAGTGCATGCATTAGAGTGTTACATCATGTTTAAATTTCATTTAAACCTTAGATGGGGATTGACTAAGCCCTAGCACCAAATGAATTCAACTAGGGTCAAAATAAAACCTTTTTCATTGAACTCAAAATGTCCTCTAAAAATGTTCAACATTTCTGGTTTGAGGTGGAAGCATCTACCAAAAATGGTTTATATTTTTGCAGGACATATTTGGTCACTGAATTAAATCATTTAGTATTTTCATTTGGGCATTTAAATGCTATTAAATATTTCAAATGCTCAAATAATCATGAACTAAAATGTTTACTGTTGGATATATTCTAAACAGTAGCCATGATTAGTTTCATGATTTTTGAAAGTGTCTGAGTATTTTTAATAAAGCCCTAAATTTACAGAATAATAGAAAACAGAACTGAAATAGAAATAAAATAAAAAGAACAGAGCTTACCTGGCCTCACCGTGCAGCCACCAGAGCCGGCCCAGCTCCCCCAGCGGCCCAGCCCACCTGGCCCCCCCCTTCTCGTGTCTTCTTCCGTGCCAGCGCACGAAGCAGCTCGGTGGCGAGCACCGCCGTCGCGCTTGGCCACCTCCTGCTTCCCCCGGCCTCCCTAGCGACGCCACGAGGACGCCTCGTATCCCCTCGCCCCTCTTCCTCCCTCGCTGCCCCCTCTCTCTTCCCCGAACACTCTCCCCCTCCTCTGTTCCCCTCCCCGAACGGAGCCGCCGCCACCGACGAGAGTCACCGTGGCTGCCG
>NC_041383.1:633563966-633569634 GCF_002162155.2 Triticum dicoccoides
AAGTACACCCCTGCAGGGTTAACATCATCTATTCGAATAGCCGGATTCCTCGGATATGGAAACTTGGACCCCTTGCATAGTTCATAGACAAGTGTAAGTGGATACTCTAAAATACGCAAGATAAGCGTGAGTGCTATGGATGGCGTTCTCGTAGGGAGACGGGAGCGGATCCATAGTGGTGTATTGATATGGTGAATATGTGGACTCGTGTGCGCCACCTCAAAAGAGTTACTTGCAGTCGTAGTTCAGGATAGCCACAGAGTCAAAGCTGGCTTGCTGCAGTTAAACCACACCATCCCCTTTGTTGATAATGATGCATATGTAGATAGTTCTGATGTAAGTCTTGCTGGGTACATTTGTACTCACGTTTGCCTATTTTATGTTTTTGCAGAGAGACTTCAGTCTCACTAGTAGTTCCACGTGGGCTTTGACGTTTAGCTTGATACCTCAACTACGATCTTGTGCCCTCGGCAGGATCTGGTAGATAGTCAGGCTTCTCAGCCTTTTTCATTTATAGATGTCTGTACTCAGACATGATAGCTTCCGCTTGTGCCTTGACTTGTATGCTCTGATTGTTGGGTCATGAGACCCATGTTTGTAATGTCTCGCTCCTCGGAGCCTATTGAATAATTACTTGAGTTGTAGAGTCATGTTGTGATGCCATGTTGTATCTGCACATATCGAGCATATTGTGTGTATGTTGTTGAAATGCTTGGTATGTGTGGGATCTGACTATCTAGTTGTTTATCTTTAGTAGCCTCTCTTACCGGGAAATGTCTCCTAGTGTTACCGCTGAGCCATGGTAGCTTGCTACTGCTCTGGAACACTTAGGCTGGCCGGCATGTGTCCTTCTTCGTTCCTGTGTCTGTCCCTTCGGGGAAATGTCACGCTTTGAGTACCGGAGTCCTGTTAGCCCGCTACAGCCCGGTTTACCGGAGTCCTTCTAGCCCAGTGCTACAGCCCGGACCCACTTGCTGATGACCGACACGTTCGAAGCTGGGTCATGAATGCCTGTCCCTGTAAGTCTGTGCCACTTTGGGTTTACGACTAGTCATGTCAGCCCGGGCTCATTATCATATGGATGCTAGTGACACTATCATATACGTGAGCCAAAAGGCGCAAACGGTCCCGGGCAAAGGTAAGGCGACACCCGTGGGGATACCGTGCGTGAGGCCGCAAAGTGATATGAGGTGTTACCGGCTAGATCGATGTGACATTGAGTCGGGGTCCTGACAGCGTTGGTATCAGAGCTTGACTGCCTGTAGGATTACCAAGCCAAACTGGTCGAAGTCGAGTCTAGAAATTCTTTAGTTATATAAGGGAATTGATTGTGGGATGGAACGTAAGGCTCTTTTTACTCCTTATACCTTATGCCTTCTGATCTGAGTCATCTTATCTTTCCTGCGGGGATTAAGAACTAGGCTATCTCTTCTTTCTATCAGGATCGCGTGTTACTAATCTGCAGACTTGTAGGATTGATGGTTCTAAGCTTGAGTTCAGTTTCTACTTCTGTATGTTAACTGTTGATCTCGAGACCTTGATATTGTGCTTCTGAGTGGTTATGCCACCATTTTTGTGAATGTCTCAAATCTTTTCTGAGCATTTACAGCCGTTATGCTGTCCGAGTCATTCCAGGTTTCTAAGTAGTCTGATGCATTTGCAAAATCCCTTCCCTCTGGTTTCGATGTTCCTTTATGCCAGCTCAATCACACTAATTGTTGAGTTGAGGTATTCTATTGCCTTGACCTTATGTTGGAGTTACTATTATGACCCTAGGTGTCTCAGGGGATCATCTAGTAGTCTAGCAATGTTTTGTGATCCCAGTGTGATGATTCTGGCTTTTATTCTCGGAAGCATCCCGTGATGCCACTTAGTAGTAGGTATTCTATCCCTGGGTTTTGAACCCGAGATTCACCCTACTTGCTTCATGTTGATAGTTTTGCTCGTTCCTTTAGGTTATTAGTAACCTTTGCATTAGTCCTCGATGTTCGTGGTATTCCTTTCTTCCAAATACTATGAACCGCTTATGGCAGATGTTCCTCGCTGATCGAAAGATCACAATCAGAGTGCTCTCGATGGGTTCTCGATTCTACATTGTGACTCTGCCACTTCTACCTTTTTGCATGGGTTACCCGGAAGAATTATGTTGAACTTCGCTCGACATACTAATCTATGCATCCACAACTCAGAAAGTTATATGTTCCTCGAGTTGTTCCCCTTTAGTTGTTTTCTGACCCTCATCTATCAGTTGATAGTCAAGATTATGTGTGCATTCATTCATCGATGCCTATTACTCTTGTGGTCCGTCAAGCCATTCTATCGCAGAATGACTAGGAGAAACAAACTCCAGTACCTCTTCCATATCCAGGATTGGGTCAAAGAAGTTGTGCTCCGCAGATCAAATTGCTAATCCAGCTTTTGTTCTGTTCTACCTTGGAGTATTACCATCTTTATATCGGGATTGTTATAGGAATTGCACACCATCCTATGAACTCTTGGTACAGTGATACTTCTTGCCATCATTAGTCCTTCCTCGGTCTTCGTGTTGATGCAACCGGAATACCGACAAATGAATTGTGAGGTGTGAAATCAATACGCCTAGCAACCTCGTTGCTGGGTAGTTAAAGGACAATAATTTCATTCTTAGTGTGTTGGTTACTGAATCATCATTCTAAGATTGATCGTGCTACTTAGTCCATTCTCCTGGTTCACTCCTCGATCGATGAGTTAGGATTATTTCAAATCCTTGCTCTATTGATCATATCGTCTTGCCCTGAAAAGCAAGATTGTTCTCGAGCTTAGTAACATACCGGTGGTTCGTGATTTTCTGAATATCTTCTCAGAAGTATTACCAGGTTGTCACCTGACCGCTATGTTGAGTTCGTGATCAAGTTGGTTTATTCCTGTAAACCACCCCTTCTCCAAGAATCCGTGTTGGATACCCTGAGCTAGTTGGATAAGCTAAACAACAACTTGGAGAGTTGGAAGATAAAAGCTTGTCCGACTTGGTTCATGTTAAGGGATATCTTTTTGTGTGTGTGTGTGTTGAAGAAAGATGATATCTTCATCAATTGGTCCTCGTGAACAATTGTTGGATCTATTATCTTACCCAAACCTTTGATTGAGTATGGGCTATCATCCAATCAGACCAGAACCAACGATATTTGTAATGTTGTCTTACTCGTGGTTGATCCCTCGAGCATACACCATTATATCTTTTGGGTCTGACCAATGCTATCACTTGTTCACTTAACTATGGAATTCCTTTTAAAAGGAAACCCAGATGAATTGTTGTTGTGCCCATTGACAACATCCTTGTCTTCTCCATAATTTTGCTGAACATTAAGCTAGTGTTGGAAACTTTTGAAAGCATTTGTTCATGCTAGCTCATGAAGCATATGTTCGGATGTAAGAAGTGACTTCCTCCAGTTCGTGTGCATTTGATGCAGGGTGCCGCCGTGAACTCGAGAAAGTCAATGTTGCTTCCTCTGGAATCATCGCAAGTCAGTCATGCACACGTGCGAAGTATTCTGTGGTCTGGAGACTTGCAACCTTCATTCCATATGTGTATCCTAGCACACCAAGCCACTAACTGATTTGTTCTAGGAGAAGGAGTTCTTTTAAGAGCTAACCCGGGCTTAATCAAGAACTGTGATATCCTCGATGATGGTTCCCAACCAGAACTCGGTAGTGTTTTATTATAAGACTACCTTGTGGTCATGCTTGTCTGGGACAACATGTTCACATGTTTGTAGCAGAACCAGCTCATGTTTTGGAGCTTGCTATCGCAGTTCGTCCCTCGAGAATCTCGCAACGTCATCTCGTCGATTTGTGTTGCAAACTTTCATTTTTCTTCCTAGACTCGATGAGTCTGGAATATCCTGACACCAACCAGATCTGAGTCTCAGGCAGATATGATGGGTTGGAACATTTCCCAAGAATTATAATATTGGTCTCTCAATAACCGGCAAGGTGGATGTCGTGGCCAACACACCCATCCGGTAGACCTATTATTATAGTATCTTGTTTGAGGAAGTTAGCCACCTCCCCATAAGGATTTCGTAGGATTTACCTCCGTAGTTATTCCTTATGGATTCTTGTGCTCCCGAAGTCCGACCTTTTACTTGATGTTCTAGATATCAAACCATAATTATCTATGGATTACACTAGCACATCAAGGAGAACATTAGAAGCGGAGTGCTAAATGTCTCTCGGTCGATCGTCCAGATTTTATTTCCTTGGACCCGCCAAGGGTGAAATCTGAGAAAGTGTTATCTTCCTTTGCATCTGCATCTTCCACCGGTATTCATCAGGGTAGTAAGTTGTGTGGCCAGGACCCTTGACACGGATGTTGGTAAAACCTTGATGATTGTGGAAATGCTCAAGTTCTTGAGAGCATGCACAAGCGCTACGTGTTATCCTCGGCACTAGCTGGGTTTGCTCTCAGTTTCCTCGGAAATGCTATGACCTATTCAAACAGTGAATTCACTCTCTGTTGTTGGGTTCCTCCCCAGTTACCAGAATCATTCCCAGCATTTGCATTTTGTTCCTAGCTTGCACCGCCAATGTGCCATTCTACCATGGGTCTCTTCCATCTCCGGTGATAAGCAAATTCATACATTACGTTGTCTTCAACAAGGTAATCCACATCATCCAAGTCCGAGTATGCCATTCTACCGACCCCGCCAATCGATTGCTGTGATTTGCCTTCGGCTGATATAGAGAGTTTCAGTGATCTCGGTATCAAAGGTAATTCTTTTTGCCACTTAAGATAATAATATACGAATCACCCTTCTCCAGGATGTTTCATCGTGGTATCATGGCAATTCAACTCCTCGCTACGTTGACAATCGATTACCACCTTCTTAAGCGTGAAATTGTGGTCTACCTAGTGAACCTTCGTCATCTGCTTCACTCCATTCCTATGGATGTGTGCTTCGCCTCTCAGCTCGAGAGATGTTGCTATGTCTCATTCCGTGAGTTAATCCTGAGTTGTTCGACTTTCGAGAAGAACCATTCTTTTAGGATCTTTCCTTTCCTCTCGTTGTCATGTTAGTTGGAGTCTCAGAGCAAGACTTCGAGACAATAATGGTGTTCAAATCAACGTTCATTTGAAGTGCAACCTGGATCATGAAGATTGTACTAGTTTGCGTTTTCCCTTCGTCTTACCCTACCCTTGAATCTCGAGACGAGATTCTTGTTTAGTGGGGGTGAGTTGTCACATCCCTAGTTCTGACAATGCCTAGTGCATGCATTAGAGTGTTACATCATGTTTAAATTTCATTTAAACCTGAGATGGGGATTGACTAAGCCCTAGCACCAAATGAATTCAACTAGGGTCAAAATAAAACCTTTTTCATTGAACTCAAAATGTCCTCTAAAAATGTTCAACATTTCTGGTTTGAGGTGGAAGCATCTACCAAAAATGGTTTATATTTTTGCAGGACATATTTGGTCACTGAATTAAATCATTTAGTATTTTCATTTGGGCATTTAAATGCTATTAAATATTTCAAATGCTCAAATAATCATGAACTAAAATGTTTACTGTTGGATATATTCTAAACAGTAGCCATGATTAGTTTCATGATTTTTGAAAGTGTCTGAGTATTTTTAATAAAGCCCTAAATTTACAGAATAATAGAAAACAGAACTGAAATAGAAATAA
>NC_041383.1:633572850-633580206 GCF_002162155.2 Triticum dicoccoides
CTACGATCTTGTGCCCTCGGCAGGATCTGGTAGATAGTCAGGCTTCTCAGCCTTTTTCATTTATAGATGTCTGTACTCAGACATGATAGCTTCCGCTTGTGCCTTGACTTGTATGCTCTGATTGTTGGGTCATGAGACCCATGTTTGTAATGTCTCGCTCCTCGGAGCCTATTGAATAATTACTTGAGTTGTAGAGTCATGTTGTGATGCCATGTTGTATCTGCACATATCGAGCATATTGTGTGTATGTTGTTGAAATGCTTGGTATGTGTGGGATCTGACTATCTAGTTGTTTATCTTTAGTAGCCTCTCTTACCGGGAAATGTCTCCTAGTGTTACCGCTGAGCCATGGTAGCTTGCTACTGCTCTGGAACACTTAGGCTGGCCGGCATGTGTCCTTCTTCGTTCCTGTGTCTGTCCCTTCGGGGAAATGTCACGCTTTGAGTACCGGAGTCCTGTTAGCCCGCTACAGCCCGGTTTACCGGAGTCCTGCTAGCCCAGTGCTACAGCCCGGACCCACTTGCTGATGACCGACACGTTCGAAGCTGGGTCATGAATGCCTGTCCCTGTAAGTCTGTGCCACTTTGGGTTTACGACTAGTCATGTCAGCCCGGGCTCATTATCATATGGATGCTAGCGACACTATCATATACGTGAGCCAAAAGGCGCAAACGGTCCCGGGCAAAGGTAAGGCGACACCCGTGGGGATACCGTGCGTGAGGCCGCAAAGTGATATGAGGTGTTACCGGCTAGATCGATGTGACATCGAGTCGGGGTCCTGACATCAAGGTTTTACCAACATCCGTGTCAAGGATCCTGGCAACACAACATACTACCATGATGAATAGCGATGGACGATGCAGATGCAAAGGAGGATAATACTTTCTCAGATTTCACCCTTGGCAGGGCCAAGGAAATAAAATCTGGATGATCGACCGGGAGACATTTAGCACTCCGCTTCTAATGTTCTCCTTGACGTGCTAGTGTAACCCATTCATAGATATGGTTTGATAACTAGAACATCAAGTAAAAGGTCGAACTTCGGGAACACAAAAATCCATAGGGGCAACTAGGGAGTAAACCCTACGAAATCCCTATGGGGAGGTGGCCAACTTCATCAATCAAGATATTATAATAACAGGTCTTCCGGCTGGGTGTGTTGGCCACGACATCCACTTTACCGGTTATCGCGCGACCAATATTATAATTCTTGGGAAATATTCCAACCATCATATCTGCCTGAGATTCAGATCTGGTTGGTGTCAGGATATTCCAGACTCATCGAGTCTAGGAAGAAAAACGGAAATTTGGAACACAAATCGACGAGATGACGTTGCGGGATTCTCGGGAGATGAACTACGATAGCAAGCTCCAAAACGTGAGCTGGTTCTGCTACAAACATGTGAACACGTTGTCCCAGACAAGCATGCCCACATGGTAGTCTTACAATAAACACTACCGAGTTCTGGTTGGGAGCCATCAGCGAGGATATCGAAGTTCTTACATAAGTCCGGATTAGCTCTTATGAAGATACTCCTTCTCCTTGAACAAATCAGTCAGTGGCTTGGTGTGCTAGGATACACATATGGAATGAAGGTTGCAAGTCTCCAGACCACAGAATACTTCGCACGTGTGCATGACTGACTTGCGATGATTCCAGAGGAAGCAACATTGACTTTCTCGAGTCCACGGCGGCAACTTGCATCAAATGCACATGAACTAGAGGAGGTCACTTCTTACATCCGAACATATGCTTCATGAGCTAGCATGAACAAATGCTTTCAAAAGTTTCCAACGCTAGCTTAATGTTCAGCAAAATTATGGAGAAGGCAAGGATGTTGTCAATGGGCACAACAACAATTCATCTGGGTTTCCTTTTAAAAGGAATTCCATAGTTAAGTGAACAAGTGATAGCATTGGTCAGACCAAAGATGTAATGGTGTATGCTCGAGGGATCAACCACGAATAAGACAACATTACGAGCATCGTTGGCACTGATTTGATTTGACGATAGCCCACACTCAAATCAAGGATTGATAAGACAATAGGTCCAGCAACTGATCACAGGGACCAATCGATGAAGATACCATCTTTCTTCAACACACACTACACAAGAATATCCCTTTGGAACGAACTAAGTTAGGCAAGCTTTTATCTTCCAATTCTCCAAGTTGTTGTCTAGCTTAACCAACTAGCTCAGGGATACCCAACACAGATTCTTGGAGAAAGGGTGGTTCTCCAGAAACCAACTTGATCACGAGCTCAACATAACAGTCAGGAAACAACCCGGTAACACTTCCAAGAAGATATTTGGAAAGTCACGAACCACCGGTATGTTACTAAGCTCGAGAACAATCTTGCTTTTGAGGGCAAGACGACATGATCAAATGAGTGAGGACTTGAAATAATTCCTAACTCATTGGCCGAGGAGTGCACCAGAAATAGGGACTAGGTAGCACAATCAATCTTAGGGTGACAATTCAATAATCAACACGCTAAGAATGAGGTTATCGTCCATTTAACTACCAAGCAACAGAGTTGCTAGCAATATTGATTTCACACGCCATGATTCATTTGTCGGCATTCCGGTTACAATAACACAGGAACCAAGGAATGAACAATGGTGGCAAGAAGTATCACTGTACCAAGAGTTCATAGGATGGTGTGCAATTCCTATAACAATCTCGATATAAAATATGTAATACTCCAAGGTAGAGCAGAACAAAAGCTGGAGTAGCAATTCGATCTGCGGAGCACAACTTCTTTGACCCAATCCTGGATAGGGAAGAGGTACTGGAGTTTGTTTCTCCTAGTCATTCCGCGATAGAATGGCTTGACGGACCACAAGAGTAATAGGCATCGATAAACGAACGCACGCATACTCTTGACTATCAATTGATAGACGAAGGTCAGTAGACAACTAAAGAGGGACAACTCAAAGGAACACACGATTTTCTGAGTTGTGGATGCATGGTTTGGCATGTCGAACGAATTCAACATATTTCTTCCGGGCAATCCATGCGGAAAGGTAGAACTGGCAGAGTCACAATTATGAATGGAGAACCTATCGAGAGCACTCCTGTTGTGATCTTTTGATCCAACAAACTTTTGCCGTAAGTGGTTCATGGTATTTGGAAGAAGGATATACCACGAACCTCGAGGACTATCGCAAAGTTACTAATATCCTAAAGGAACTAGCAACACTATCAACATGAAGTAAGTAGAGTGAATCTCGGGTTCAAAACCCAGGAATAGAATGCCTACTAACTAAATGGCATCACAGGATGCTTTCGATAATAAAGGCCAGAATCTTCACACTGGGAACACAAAACGTTGCTAGATTACTAGGTGACTCCCTAAAACACCTAGGGTCACAATAATTAGTCCAACATATATGTCGAGGCAATAAAGTACCTCAACTCACTAATTTGTGTGATTAACCTGGCCTAAAAGACATTGAAACCAGAGGAAAAGGATTTTGCAAATGCGTCAGACTCTTTGGAAACCTGGGATGACTCGGACAGCATAACGGCTGTAAATGCTCAGAAAAGATTTGAGACATTCACAAAAATGGTGGCATAACCACTCAGAAGCACAATATCAAGGTTTGGAGATCAACAGTTAACATACAGAAGTAGTAGGAACTGAACTAAAGCTTAAATCCAACAATCTTATAAGTCTACTGATTAGTAACACGTGATCCTGATAGAAAGAAGAGATAGCCTAGTTCTTAATCCCCGTAGGAAAGATAAGATGACTCAGATCAGAAGGGCATAAGGTATAAGGAGTAAAAGGAGCCTTACGTTCCATCCCACAATCAATTCCCTTATATAACTAAAGAATTTCTAGACTCAACTTCGACCAGTTTGGCTTGGTAATCCTACAGGCAGTCAAGCTCTGATACCAACGCTGTCAGGACCCCGACTCAATGCCACATCGATCTAGCATGTAACACCTCATATCACTTTGCGGCCTCACGCACGGTATTCCCACGGGTGTCGCCTTACCTTTGCCCGGGACCGTTTGCGCCTTTTGGCACACGTATATGACAGTGTCGCTAGCATCCATATGATAAGGAGCCCGGGGCTGGCATGGCTAGTCGTAAACCCAAAGTGGCACAGACTTACAGGGACAGGCATCCATGACCCAGCATCGAACGTGTCGGTCATCAGCGAGTGAATCCAAGCTGTAGCACTGGGCTAGCAGGCCTCCGGTGAACCGGGCTGTAGCGGGCTAACAGGACTCCGGTATTCATCGTGTGACATTTCCCCAAAGGGACAGACACAGGAATGAAGAAGGACACATGCCGGCCAGCCTAAATGTTCCGGAGCAGTAGCAAGCTACCATGGCTCGGTGGAAAACACTAGGAGACATTTCCCGGTAAGAGAGGCTACTAAAGATCAACAACTAGATAGTCAGATCCCACACATACCAAGCATTTCAAACATACACACAATATGCTCGATATGTGCAATACAACATGGCATCACAAGATGACTCTACGACTCAAGTAGTTTATTCAATAGGCTCCGAGGAGCGAGATATTACAAACATGAGTCTCATGACCCAACAATCAGAGCATACAAGTCAAAGCACATGCGGAAGCTTAACATGTCTGAGTACAAACATCTATAAATGAAAAAGGCTGAGAAGCCTGACTATCTATTAGATCCTGCCGAGGGCACAAGATCGTAGCTGAGGTATCAAGCTAAACATCAAAGTCCACGCGGAACTACTAGTGAGACTGAAGTCTCTCTGCAAGACATAAAATAGGCAAACGTGAGTACAAATGTACCCAGCAAGACTTACATCAGATCTATCTACATATGCATCATTATCAACAAGGGGGTGGAGGGGTTTGACTGCAGCAAGCCAGCTTTGACTCGGTGGCTATCCTGAACTACGACTGCAAGTAACTCTTTTGAAGTGGCGCACACGAGTCCACATATTCACCAACCAATACACCACTATGGATCCGCTCCCGTCTCCCTACGAGAACGCCATCCATAGCACTCACGCTTATCTTGCGTATTTTAAGGTATCCACTTTCACTTGTCTATGAACTGATATAAGCAACCCAGAAGTCCTTTTCCGCGGACACGGCTATTCGAATAGATGATGATAACCCTGCAGGGGTGTACTTCTTCATACATGTTTCCACCACTTAGCGTCTGCACACGACATGTGCTCGGCAGACTTCAAGCGAAAGCCGACGTGGGTGTAGACCACGACCTACCTAAACACTCAAGTCTCTAGTCCAGGTTTATCGCCTATTCGGGTTCCATCCATGAGGAGATCCGGCCGGAGTTTCGCTCACAGCCCCAAACGATGTGAACAGGGTTCCCGAGATACCAAACGGGCATCCGGTACACCGTGCCACGTACCTACCGCATCACAGCCCACCCCTACGGTCAGCGCTGTCCACGGCCTCCAGTAAGCTACAAACACCAGAAACTACTTGCAACTCCTGGACAGAGGACTAGGGTGAATAAGAAGTCGAGCGGGGTCATATTTCAGGGCCCAATGCATGGTAGTAGCTGAATCATGGATCACAAACACAGAACTCAGTTCCTAAGGACGGCTTCAATTGGACAACCCACCATGTACTCCTACATGGCCTCTCACCGACACCTTTTATCAAATCGTGTTCACACACTTAGCTCACACATAATAGGACATGTTCACACACCTCTGATTCATCCTCGATGAATCAGACCTGACTCAACTCTAAGCAGTAGCAGGCATGACAAACAAGCATGAATGAGTAGGCACATCAGGGCTCAAACAACTCCTACTCATGCTAGTGGGTTTCATCTATTTACTGTGGCAATGACAGGTCATGCAAAGGATAAAGGGGTTCAGCTACCGCAGCAAGTAACAGATGAATCGGTGTTGTCCTAATGCAGTAAAAGAGAGCAGGAGCGAGAGAGTAGGATTGTATCGGAATGAACAAGGGGGTTTTGCATGCCTGGCACTTCTGAAGATAACATTGAGTCTTCATCAGTGTCAACGATCACATCGTCGGTATAACGTCTACCGAGGGGGAACAACACCGGCAAACACAGAAGAAACACAATCAATGCAATGCACAATATGATGCATGATCATGACATGGCAAAATGAATGTGTTTTGGGCTAATGCAACTAGCAACAGATTAAATGAAGTTGGTTTGAATACAAAATTCAAATTCAAACTCCATATGTGATTATTTAAATGCCCTTTATATGATTTGTGCTAAACAGCATCTATAAGTTTCTCTAACATGCATGAAAATGGTACAGATGGATTCCTTGAATTTTTCTGATAATTTTTCATATATAATTTATTTAATTTGGAGTTACGGTTAATTTTCTATGATTTATTGAAGTTTAGGACATTTTCTGAAAATAATAAATCATTTAAGAATTATTTAAATTCCAGAAACATTTACTACGTCAGCAGTGCGTCACCGTGACGTCAGCAGTCAACGGGCGCGGTCCAGGTCAACCCTGACCAGTGGGACCCACGTGTCAGTAGTTAGTTAACTAACTAAATTTAGTTAGCGTTAAACTATTGCTAATCCTGGTTTAGTTAGTGGCCTGGGGCCCACACGTCAGTGAGAGAGAGGGGAGGGTCAAACCGGGCAGTGGGGTCAACCCACGCCGGTCAAGGGTCAACGGTCGCCGGTGTTTAACCGCCGGCGAGTCCAGACGCGGCGGAGGGGCTCGGGAAACGTCCTCCGGCGACCAAAACAGCGGCAGCGATCATCTACGCGTAGCTGGCGCTCAGCCGCATCCATCTAGGCAAGCGGGAGAGGATGAGGTCGAACGGGCTCGCCGGAATCGAGCTCACGGCGGCGGCCGAGGTTCGGACCTCGACGGAAATGAGGCTACGGTTGACGAGAGGACGAACGGATGCTTGTTCTGGGCTCCTGGGACCACGCTGAGCGCAAACACGTGCTCAAACACGGGTGGCAGCAACTGTGGCCGCGGCGGCGCCATGGCCGTCGGTGAAGAGCTCTCGGCTCGTTGTGAACGGCAGCTAGAGAGGGAGATAGGGCACGGGGAGAGGGGGAATCGGGTCAAAGGCTCACCGCGGAGCTGCAGGGAGGGTTAGTGGGCTCGGGGGCGGCCGGAGTGCAGCGAATCGACGGTGACGGTCTCCGGTGGCCGAGGAGGGGAACGGCGACGTGGGCGGCGATGCAGGGCTCCCGGCGTTGCGTAGCTCCATGGAGAGGTCGGGGGCGTCGAGGCGGAGCCTTTGGTCACTCTGGTGGGGTGGAACGACGGTGGTGGCTACGGCTGCGACGAGCGGCGGCGACGGCGGTCCTCGGTCGCGCGAGTGAGAGAGCCAGAGAAGAGAGAAGAAGGAATGAG
>NC_041383.1:633580518-633607110 GCF_002162155.2 Triticum dicoccoides
TATTTTGCCACTGTTTTGAATTTAAAATAATTCAAACAATGCCAAAAACTCCTCTGAATATTTTATATTGCTAGATGGACTTTTCCAAAAGCTTATAAAATATTTCCGGGGGTATTTGAAATTATATTCTAATTATATGAATATAATTCAAATTCAAATAGCTAATGAATTAAATCCAAAGTCCCAAAAATAATTCCTTAAAAATGTTCAATATTTTGGTTGGGACCAGAACCCTTACCAAAAATTATCAAACATTTAAGAAGAGCATTTTGGAGCAATGAATGAGATTTCTAGGGTTTTTGCCCCTCTTTTATTTAAGTTTTTGAGGCTTCCAAAATTCCTCAGTTCAAGTTTCGAAAATATAGACATGATGCACACATGAAGCTAGCCTAGAGCACTACCAGCAGCTAGGGATGTGACATGACGAACCAGGACCGAGGGGCCTGGTTGGGTGGCGTACGTCTGGGCGTGACCCAGGCGCAGCCCCTGTGCCTAGCCCCCTCGCGCGGCACTCCCGAGGGGAGGCGTTGCGATGAGGCTGGACACTGAGCTCTGGGCTCCCTGAGGTTGATGCGACCGGGGGCCACCCTCAGTTGTTTATCACCAGCGAGTAGCATAGCGCTTCCGTATGTGTACGGGCATAGCCGCTCCTCGGCAGTGTCATCAGCCAGCACGGAGCATGGTGCTTCCACTGGTGCGTGGGAGGGGGCTCCCCTCCAGGAGGAGCCCCTGGGGCGTGTACAGCCCCGCCTTGACACATGGCTGGCACGGTAGGGCCTGTGGAGGTGTATATGGGCACCCGTGAGCCAGCGCGGGACTCACGGGGTCCTACCTCTAGGCGGGTTGCGCCTGGCACTAGGCCTTAACTTGTGATGTGTTCCTGCAAATTGACGCTCTATGTCCTCGGTTCCAGACCCTCGAGTGAGTCTCAGCCGTCGCTGGTTTGCCGTGGACAAAGCCAGAGGGTGAGGGCTGGAGGACCAGTAGGAGCCCTGAGTCGCGATGCTCAGGTACCCCCCCTTTAACGTGCAAACGGCCGACATGAAGGAAGAAGAGGTGCCGTGGATAGGCATCAAATAACAAGCATGATGGGTTGAATGCATGGCCTAAAAATAAACGCAAGAGGGGTACATGCCGCTGGGTCTGGCCCGAGCGACTTGGGGATGATGCAGCCCGAGGGGCACCCCCAACAAGGTAAGCTAGGCACATAAAGTAAAAGGGGATACATGCCGCAGGGACGGACCCACGCGGCCTGGGAATAATGCAGCCTTGGGGGCGCTCCCAGCTAGAAACGAAACTCGAAGGATGTCACCTGATAGCATTGAAGATGAAAGGGGTGCTGAAGTAGCGGACGTCGTGGGCTGCGGAAGCCGATCTTCACGAGCCCCCAGGCCCAGGGGCCTCGGGAGGCTCTGGAGGCGCTGGTGGCTCCTCGCGAACCATCTCCATCTCTGCCAGGACAGCGGAACGCCTAGCCTCCTGAGCCTCCAGGATGCTCCTCATGAGGCGCTGGCGCACATCTGCCGCGTTCGGCAAGCCGTAGGGCATGCGAATGTAGCTATGGGGTGGGCCTTCGCAGCGCCCCACACGTGAGGGCCAGAAGCACTCCTGAGAGGCGGCTCGGTTGAGCCCTAGGATGTCGATGCAAACGCGCAGCCCACCATCCTCGCGGGTAAGCGGCGGCTGCCACTCATGACTCTTGACTCCTGCAACTCCGGTGTGATCTGACTGACGAACTCCTGATGGTTTGGCCTTCCTTGCCTTGCTCCTTCATGAGGGAAACATGCTCTGAAACACGCCTCCAAGTGGTGCCCAAGCGCCTCCCTCGTGACCTTAGCGAGGTCGGTGGCCCTCCACGAGGGAGCCCCCGAGCCTTGCTTGAGGAGGGCGCTGGGCGCGCCATCCTATGCGACAGACGGAGGTGCCCCCTGAGCAGGCGCAGACCCTGAGGGGCCTGCCTCCTGAGGGGTCGGGCCTAGCGATGTCTTCTTCTTCTTGGGAGCGGTCTCAGGGAGCCTCCCGCTCCCGCGATCTGGGTCTTCAAGTGATGCGGCCTGAAAAGCTCGCTCCAGGGAGCGCACTGCGTCTCTTTCTTCACAGGGCACCGTGATGACTCCCCCACTTCCTGGCATCTTGAGCACGTTGTAGCCGTGATGAGTCATGACCATGAACTTGGCGAGAGCTGGGTACCCGAGGATGGCGTTGTATGCCAGGCGAATGTGGGCGACGTCGAAGTCGATGAGCTTGGTGCGGTAGTTGTTGCGCGCCCCGAAGGTGACAGGGAGGCGGACCTGCCCAATCGGAACCGTGGAGCCATCGGTGACTCCGGAGAAAGGTTTGGTTGGCTGAAGCTGATCGTAAGGCACTTGGAGATTGTTGAATGTCTCCACGGACAGGACGTTGAGTCCTGGCCCGCCGTTAATGAGGGTCCTGGTGACCTGCACGTTGCTGATGACTGGGGAGCAAAGCATCGGGAGGACTCCGGCTGTGGCCGCGTAGAGCTGATCCGCTCAACTGAACGTGATGGCACACGCCGACCACCTGAGAGGGCGCATGAACTCGAGCCTGGGCAATACTGCATTCACTTCACGGGCGAACTGCTTCAAGATGCGCTGAGAGGCTGGGGCTTGAGCCCCACCCAGGATGCAGGCGATCGCGCGCGGCTCCTGGAAGCCCCCAGCCCCCTCGTCCCGATGATGGTCCTTGCTTCTCCTTGGCTGCGGCGGCAGTGGAGGGAGGCCTGCGTTTCCTTGCGGACGATCCTCGCGAGGCTGATCTCTCCAGTGTCCCTCGTGAGGCTGCCCCTGCCAGCGACCCTCACGAGGTCGGTCGCGCCACCCTTGGCGAGGGCCGCGGTCTTCCCAGCGTCCTGTGTTCCTTCCTCCTCCTCGGCCGTAGCCTCGATCATTGCGGTCGGGGCGTCGACCGGTCCTCCCTTCTCGCACGGCTCGGAGCTCTTGACATTCATTGGTGTTGTGGGTGTGGAGGTCGTGGTACACACAGTACCGGCTGCCTTTGAAATACTCGGGCTGATCTCTGCCTCGCTTCGTGTCTGGCTCTGCCGCGAGCACGGCAGCCCCCTTGCGCTTCACGTCCTTGGCCTTGGATTTCTTCTCTTTTGGGTCTGCGGCTGGCAGCTCGAGGAGGGAAAGGCGCCCTTCCTCAGCCCTGGCGCACTTGGTCGCCAAGTTGAACAGCTCCAGGGAAGTGCACAGATCTTCATGCATCGCCAGCTCCTCCTTCATCTTGATGTCGCGCACGCCGTCGGAGAAGGCTGAGATGATGGCCTCCTCAGTCACCTTGGGAATCTTGAGACATGCATTGTTGAAGCACTGGATGTACTTCTGCAGGGTTTCCCCTGGTTGCTGCTTGATGTGACGCATGTCGCTCACGGCGGGTGGCCGGTCGCGAGTACCTTGGAAGTTGGCGATGAAACGTGTGCGCATCTCTTCCCAGGAGGAGATCATGCCAGGAGCCAGGTTCAGGAGCCATGTGCGGGCCCCGTCCTTGAGTGTCATGGGAAACCAGTTCGCCATGACCTTCTCGCCCCCGTTGGCGGCTTCAATGCCCAGATCGTAGAGCTGGAGGAACTCCGCAGGGTCGGCCGTGCCGTCATAGCGAGGAGGCAGGTCTGGCTTGAACTTGCAGGGCCACGCGATGCAGCACAGCTCGAAGGTGAAGGCGAGGCAGCCTGCTGTGGCCACGGGAGGCCTTTGGTGACGAGGAGCTTGGTCTTGTGGGTCCCCATGTGCCGCGGCTGGGTGCAGCGCGGGGTCTTGGCGTGCTGGAACAGGAGCGTGGTCGCGGCGGGCCGGAGCAGGGAGCACTCGGGCAGCTTCTTGGGGGCGAGGAACCTCTTGGCAGCTCCGCTCTTGCTGCGCTGGCACCGGACGGAGCGGGTTCCGCCCAGCTGCCACGCGCCTTGGGGCTAGAGCACCTTCTTGAAGGGGAGGCGGCTGAGGCGCCCCCGGAGCTTCATCGCCCGCGCGGGGCGAGGCGCGGTGCAGCGAGAAGGATGGCGCGGGGGAGCCCCCTACGGCACGGACGAGCTCGGCGACGCGGTCGAGCCACTCTTCGTAGACGTCATCGACTGGGCGGTAGCGTAGGAGCTCATTTGCCGCGATGAGCGCAGCTCGAGCCTCCATGGCCGCGCGGGGCACGCGGGACGAAGAACCAGCTGGGGCGAGTGAGGGAGTAGCAGTGCGGCCGTCTCGCCTCATGGACGGGTGCTGGGACGATGCTTGCTGCTCGTTCCCCGCCGGGCCGGTGGCGGCGTTGACGTTGGGCAACGGGGAACGGCAGGGGCGCCCACCGACGGAGGCCGTCTGGGCGACGCAGGAAGCGAGAGGGGCACGGCGCTCGGCGCAGGTCCGACGAGCGTCTGACATGGATGCGATGGTCGATGAAGAACAAGGCGACGGAAGACGAATTCTGGTGCACCCCTACCTGACATGCCAAATGTCGGATTTCGGGTTCCGGCAGACCCTTTAGATTTGAACACTGGGGTGCGCGTGGAGATTTCGCCCTCTACCTACCTGCGCCTCACTGCCTCGCTATGGATCTAAGCTATGAAAAGTGCAACACAAGAGACACAGGGTTTATACTAGTTCGGGCCACCATTGTGGTGTAATACCCTACTCTAGTTTGTGGTGTGGTGGATTGCCTCTAGGGCTGATGATGAACAATACAAAGAAGAACAGCCTCGCGAGGGTCTGTTCTTGGCTGGTGCGATGAACTGCGAGGGGGAGTTCAGTCGCTCTCCCAGATGATGATCCGGTCGATCTCTAGATGCCTCTACCTTGTGGTGGATAGTCCTATTTATAGGCAAAGGCCCTGGGCCTCTTCCCAAATATTGAGCGGGAAGGGCGCCAACAATTGGCCATTTTGAAGGGGAACATCTAGTACACTTATCCTGACTAAAGTTGGTCCTCGCCTGCCAAAGGCTCTGGTGGTGACGCCTGCTTGGGCTCCACGATGACCTCCATCCTGCCGTTCTGCTGGTCTTGGTCTTGTTGCACTAAAATTGATGCCTTTGCTTGATGCTCTTGCGTGCGCTTGCTCCCTTTGCACCAAAGAGGAAAGGGAGGACACTGTGAGGGCTAGCGCCCGCCTGGCGCCCTTGGTCGTCATGGCTTGCGTCATGGGCACCTCATGAGGTACCCCGCCTTGGTCTCTCTGACTCCTCGCGAGCCAGCCTGACGAGGCCGTGCCTGAGGAGGATTCCTGTCATCCGCCCCGCGAGGCTTGGCCCCCACGAGGGTCTTGAGCTCGTGCTGACGAAGATGGGCCGTGCTAGGCCACCCCTTGAGCCACACCGTAGGCCGCAGGCAGGCAAGTCTGGGGACCCCCGTTCCCAGAATGCTGACATTCGGACTCCATAATCTTCATGCAATGTCTTCTCATGTCATAGTCTTCATTGTGAATATCTTCACAGACCACCATTATCTTCAACATCTTAACACATTTTTAGGGGTCATCTTTGGTAGGTAAACCGAATCAATATGGGACTACTACCTGTGTTATCCTGCAATTCTCACAAACACATTAGTCCCTCAACCAAGTTTGTCGTCAATACTCCAAAACCAACTAGGGGTGGCACTAGATGCACTTACAAGCACAATCAGTCTCCACTATGATTTTGCCTATGAATTTAGAGGCTAGCTCCTGCAGGCCGTACTTTACGGCCAGAACCTCTGCCTCCTCGGCACCTACACAAGGCATGAGGCATCGACAACCCGACATAGCTACTATGCCAAACTAGTTTCTCACAATCCAATTGACACATGCTTGTCCATCAGTGCTCCTAAATGCCGCATCCGTGTTAAGTTTCCACCAGCCAACAGGAGGTGCATCCCAATGAATTGTTTTAACAGTCCGATCGGCACTTGATACGTCTCCAACTTACTATGATTTTTAATTGTTCCATGCTGTTATATTATCATTCTTGGATGTTTTACAATCATTTTATATCATTTTTTGGTACTAACCTATTGACATAGTGTCCAGTGCCAGTTGTTGTTTTCTACAAGTTTTTTACATCGCAGGATATCAATATCAAACGGAGTCCAAACACAACGAAACTCCTGGAGGATTTTATTTGGGCCAGAAGAAAGCCAGTGGGCCAAAGAAGCACTTGAGGGCTGCTCGAGGGGAGCAGCACCCACCAGGGCGCGCCAGGAGGCCCAGGCGCGCCCTGGTGGGTGTTGCCCACCTTGGGTGCCCCCTGAACCGCCTCTTCGCTATATAAATACCAAAATATTCCAGAAACCCTAGAGGAGGAGACGAAAATCAATTCCAGCGGCCGTAGAGTCCAGAACCACTAGATCCAATCTAGACACCGTCATGGAAGGGTTCACCACTTCCATTGGTGCCTCTCCTATGATGCGTGAGTAGTTCTTTGTAGACCTACGGGTCCGTAGGTAGTAGCTAGATGGCTTCGTCTCTCTCTCTTGATTATCAATACGATGGTCTATGTTGGGGAACGTTGCATAAAATAAAATTTTCCTACGTTAACCAAAATCAATCTATGAGTTCATCTAGCAATGAGAGAGAGGAGTGCATCTACATACCCTTGTAGATCACGAGCGGAAGCGTTCAAGAGAACGGGGTTGAGGGAGTCGTACTCGTCGTGATCCAAATCACCGGAGATCCTAGCGCCGAACGAACGGCACCTCCACGTTCAACACACTTACGGTCAGCATGACGTCTCCTCCTTCTTGATCCAGCAAGGGGGAAGGAGAGGTTGATGAAGATCCAGCAGCACAACGGCGTGGTGGTGGATGCGGCAGGGATCTGGCAGGGCTTCGCCAAGCGTCTGTGGGAGGGAGAGGTGTAGCAAGGGGGAAGAGAGGCGCCAAGTGAAAGGGTGCGGCTGCCCTCCCTCCCCCCTGTTTATATAGGGACCCCAGGGGGGCGCCGGCCCTAGGAGATTGAATCTCCAAGGGGGGCGGCGGCCAAGGGGGGAAACTTGCCCCCCAAGGCAAGTGGAGGCGCCCCATCCCCTAGGGTTCCCAACCCTAGGCGCAGGGGGGCCCAGGGGGGTTGCACCAGCCCACCAGGTGCTGGTTCCCCTCCCACTTCAGCCTATGGGGCCCTCCGGGATAGGTGGCCCCACCCGATGGACCGCCGGGACCCTTCTGGTGGTCCCGATACAATACCGGTGAACCCCAAAACTTTCCCGGTCGTCGAAACTCGACTTCCCATATATAATTCTTTACCTCCAGACCATTCCGGAACTCCTCGTGACGTCCGGGATCTCATCCGGGACTCCGAACAACTTTCGGTTTGCTGCATACTAATATCTTTACAACCCTAGCGTCACCGAACCTTAAGTGTATAGACCCTACGGGTTCGAGAGACACGTAGACATGACCGAGACGGCTCTCCGGTCAATAACCAACAGCGGGATCTGGATACCCATGTTGGCTCCCACATGCTCCTCGATGATCTCATCGGATGAACCACGATGTCGAGGATTCAAGCAACCCCGTATACAATTCCCTTTGTCAATCGGTACGTTACTTTTCCGAGATTCGATCGTTGGTATCCCAATACCTCGTTCAATCTCGTTACCGGCAAGTCACTTTACTCGTACCGTAATGCATGATCCTGTGACCAGACACTTGGTCACTTTGAGCTCATTATGATGATGTATTACCGAGTGGGCCCAGAGATACCTCTCCGTCATATGGAGTGACAAATCCCAGTCTCGATCCGTGTCAACCCAACAGACACTTTCGGAGATACCCGTAGCCTACCTTTATAGTCACCCAGTTACATTGTGACGTTTGGTACACCCAAAGCACTCCTACGGTATCCGGGAGTTACACGATCTCATGGTCTAAGGAAAGGATACTTGACATTGGAAAAGCTCTAGCAAACGAACTACACGATCTTGTGCTATGCTTAGGATTGGGTCTTGTCCATCATATCATTCTCCTAATGATGTGATCCCGTTATCAATAACATCCAATGTCCATAATCAGGAAACCATGACTATCTTTTGATCAACGAGCTAGTCAACTAAAGGCTCACTAGGGACATGTTGTGGTCTATGTATTCACACGTGTATTACGATTTCCGGATAACACAATTATAGCATGAATAAAAGACAATTATCATGAACAAGGAAATGTAATAATAATCCTTTTATTATTGCCTGTAGGGCATATTTCCAACAGTCTATTGGAGATCCATATGATGTAAGTCTTTTTGTGGTGTGTTTGGTTGGATCCGATGAACTTTGAGTTTATGATCAGATCTATGTTTTTATCCAAGAAAGTTATTTGAGTTTTCTTCGATCTCTTATATGCATGATTGCTTATAGCCTCGTATTTCTTCTTCAATATTTGAGTTTTGTTTGGCCAAGTTGATATATTTATCTATCAATGGGAAGAGGTGCTTTGTAGTGGGTTCTATCTTACGGTGCTTGATCCCAGTGACAGAAGGGAAACCAACACGTATGTATCGTTGCCACTAAGGATAACAAGATTGGATCTATATCTCTGCAATAGATAAACAAATCCCGTCTACATCATGTCACCATTCTTTTTGCATTACTCCATTTTCTCCTGAACTTAATACACTAGATGCATGCTCGATAGCGGTCGATGTTTGGAGTAATAGTAGTAGATGCAGGCAGGAGTCGGTCTACTAATCTTGGACGTGATTCCTATATAATGATCATTTCCTGGATATCGTCATGATTATTTGAAGTTCTATCAATTGCCTAATAGTAATTGTTTTTCCACCGTTTGCTATTTTTCATGAGAGAAGCCACTAGTGAAACCTACGGCCCCCGGGTCTCTTTTCATCATATTTGCCTTTGCAATCTATTTTCCCTTGCATTTATTTTCAGATCTATTAAACCAAAAATACAGAAATACCTTGCTATAATTTATTTGTTCCGCAATCTATTTATCCTATCTACCACTTTTACCTCACGTTATTTTCCTATCTTGAGGCGCTGTACCCGAAAGGGATTGACGACCCCTTTAACATGTCAGGTTGCGAGTATTAGTTATTTGTGTGCAGGTGCTGTTTACATGGTGTGAGGAGGTTCTCTTACTGGTTCGATAACCTTGGTCTCATCACTAAGGGAAATACCGACCGTCGCTGTACTGCATCATCCCTTCCTCTTTGGGGAAATACCGACGTAGTTCTAGCAGACATCAAAAGGAATTTATGGTGCCGTTGCCGGGGAGGATCTTCAACATCAACCAGGTTTCTAATCAAAAATCTCATCTCCTCATAATTTACATTATTTGCAATTTGTCTCTTGTTTTCCTCTCCCCCACTTCACAAAAATTTGCCATTTTATTCGCCCTCTTTTTCGTTCATCGTTTTCTCGTCAGATCTGTTTTTGAGTGCAATCTTTTTGCATAGTCATCATGACTGAAGAGAACACCAAGTTTTGTGATTTCTAAAATACAAACAACAATGATTTCATTAGCACTCCGATTTCTCCTCCCTCCACTAGTGCGGAGTCTTGTGACATTAATAATGTTGATTCGTCCAATTTACATCATGCTTTTATATCGATATTTATTGCAATATGGTGGCACGCCCAATATACGACCCTATCCTAAAGGAACTCGAAGGTCCCACCAAGGATAGAAGCGCATATTGGAGATGCTTTTGCATGGTGGATATCATTACATTGTACCGTTACATAATAGTTGGGGATGCATACAAAAAGGCATAGAATGCCACATGATTACAACAACATCAAGAGCAACATCCGACTATGGATGAAACACAAACAGAAACTCAAACGACATCCACCCTGCTAGCCCAGGCTGCCTACCAGGAACCTATCCCCTGAATGAAGAATAAGCAGGAGAAGAACTCCAAAACAAGTAAACATCACTCTCGCGTCATGAACATCGCATTACATGTACCTGCAACTATTGTTGTAGTAAACCGTGAGCCACGAGGACTCAGCAATCCCATTGCCATCGGTATCAAGACTAGCAAAGCTTAATGGGTATTTGATGGATACGTGGTCAGGTTGTAGTAGCGACTAAACATATATGGTGGCTAACTTACGAGTACAAGAATAAGATGAGAAGTTACGCAAACGATCGCAAACTAGTAATGATAAAGAAGTGATCCTGAACTACTTACGTTCAAACATAACCCCACCGTGTTTTCTTCTCGACCCACTCGAAAAGAGACCGTCACGGTTACACACGCGGTTGGGTATTTTAGTTCAAATATGGTGTCAAGTTCGCTACAACCGGATATTAGAAACTTCCATCTGCCACATAACCACGGGCATGGCTTTCGAAAGGTGAAACCATGCAGGGGTGTCCCAACTTATCCCATTACAAGCTCACGATCCACGAAGACAATCCTCCATCGTGGGACATCCGATCAGACTCGGGATCCCGATGCACAAGACATTTCGATAATGGTAAAACAAAACCAGCGAGACCTCCCGGTGTGCCGACAAATCCCGATAGGAGCCGCATGTATCTTGTTCTCCGGGCACAACGGATGGGTCAGACGTCGGGTTGGCTAAGACCCTGGTTGCCAAGGGGCGCCGGACATTGCCCAAGTTGGACCAACACTTAGAGGAGCATTGGCCCGGGGGTTGATTAAAAATACTAGGGGTCCGGAGAAAATTCCCTATTTAAGTTTTAGTTGTTATATTAGGAAAATGGAAAACCAATGTTGGGCCTTGCTGGAAGAGTTTTATTCAAAGCGAACTGTCAAGAGGGTCCCATACCGTCACCGTGTTAGGGACGCAAAATCAAGGACATAACACCGCTATGACGGAAACTAGGGTGGAAAGAGTGGAACAAAACACAAGGCATAAGGCCAAGACTTCAAAACTTTACCAAGTATATAGATGCAACGGTTTGCTAGGAAGGGTGAAAAAGGTTAGAGGCTGTCATGGCAATTTGGGAGGCCTAATAAACAAGTGGTAGGAAGCGCGACATAGCGATAGCATCGAGACAACTAGCATAACAACGATAGTAGTGAGGTGCAAGGTGACGGTCATCTTGCCTGAAATCCCACTAGGAAGAAGAACGAGTCCATGCAGAAGGCGAATGGGCGAAGATGAACCAAGTGTAGACGAACAGATCCACACGATCGCAATGAAACAGGAACTATCGAGAAGAAGCACAACCGGAAAAATGCAAACAACAAGGTAAACACACAACACATAAACATGGCATGATGCTCAACCAAGGATGATTCATGACAAGGCTACATGATGCTACTCATGGCAAGAGATGATGCATACAAGAACATCACATCAAAGCAAGTTGAAATGAGGTCGGAAACAACATATTACAATTCCGGTAAGTCCTCATATGCTAATTTCGAAATTTGTCCGGATCTGAACAAACATTAAGTTGAAATTATTAAACAGCAAGTTAAACAGCACCATGATGATCTACATGAAATTCTAGTCAGTTTACTTATAAAGTTCATTTAATTCGGAGCTACAACCTAGAAGATATGAGCAAAACAAGTTAAACATGGCATTGATGCAAAAAGCATTCAAACATCAAGAAAACATACTCCAAACATGGATGCAAAAAGATAATATGAAACTACATGCAATTCTAAGAAAGTTTCATGTCGGGACCCCGACCCTAAGTCACACCGATCTAGCATGTAACACATCATATCACTTTGCGGCCCCGCGCACGGTATTCCCACGGGTGCCACCTTACCTGGCTCGGGACCGTTTGCGCCTTTTGGCTCACGTATATGATTGTATTGCTAGCATCCATATGACAGAGAACCCGGGCCGACATGACTAGTCGTGAACTCAAAGTGACACAAACTTACATGAACAGGCATACATGACCCAACAACGAACGTGTCGGTCATCAGCGAGTGAATCCGGGCTGTAGCAGCTGGGCTAATAGGACTCGGAGAATTCGGGCTGTAGTAGGCTAACAGGACACCGGTAGACACCGCGTGACATTTCCCCGCAGGGACAGACACAGGAACGAAGAAGGACACATGTCGGCCAGCCTAAGTGTTCCAGAGCAGTAGCAAGCTACCATGGCTCAGTAGAAGCACTAGGAAACATTTCCTCATAAGAGAGGTTACCAAGAATAAACAACTAGGTTGTCGGATCCCACACATAGCAATACACATTACATGTACGTATAACATGCAAGTATGTGTTGTACAACATGGCATCACAACATAACTCAACAAATCATATAGATAAAAGCTCAGAAGAGCCATCATAGTATTTATTACAAACAGGGGTCACATGGCCCAACCTTCAGAGCATACAAGCAACAGACGGAAGCATTACATGTTTGAGTACAGGCATCTACAAATGAAAAAGGCTGAAGAGCCTGACTATCTACAACATCAGATCAAGATCGTAGCTGAGGTACAAGCTACTTGTCGAAGTCCACGTAAACTAGTAAGACCGAGGTCTCCGCTGCAAAAACATAAATAAAGCAACATGAGTACAAAGGTACTCAACAAGACTTACATCAGATCCTATCATACATGCATTTGTTTCAAGAAGGTAATGTGGGGTTTATTTGCAGCAAGCCAGCTTTCACTCAGTGGCTATCCTATTCTACGACTACGAGTAACTTCTTTGAGGTGAGACAGCGCACACGAGTCCACTAATCACCACACGATACACTACTATGGATTCATCCCCCTACGAGAAGGCCATCCATAGCACTCACACTTCTCTTGAGCATTTTAGAGTATCCACATCAAGTTGTCTATGTACCACGTAAGCATCCAAGAAGTCCATAACCACGGACATGGCTATTCGAATAGATCATGTTAACCCTGCAGGGATGTACTTCTTCACACACGCTCTCGCCACTTACCGCCACGTACCCATCATGTATCTCAGCAACCTTCAAGTGGAAGCCTGGCGACGGTGTCGGCCACGACCTGACTAACCACACAAGACTCTAGCCCAGGTTTATCGCCTATTCGCGTTCTATCCGCAAGGGAGTCCGGCCGAGGTTTCCATCACGGCCCCAAATGATGTGAGTAGGGTTCCCAAGCCCACCAACCGGGTGCCACTTAGTACATCGTGCCACCTGTGCCTAGTCTGTCCCAAGCCCACCCTGTCGGGTGCCACTTGGTAGAAGAATAACACTGCCTACAAACACCAGAAACTAGTTGCGACTCCTAGACAGAGATCAAGTTGGTTAATAAGTCGATAGGGGTCGAGTTACCGGAACCCAATGTGTGGTAGTAACTAGTCACTGGACAACATACACAGAACTTAGTGCTTAAGGACGGTTCCAGTGAGACAACCCACCATGTACTCCTAAATGTCCTCTCACCACTACCTTTACCAAATCGTGTTCACACACTTAACTCTCAGCATCAGAACATAAAGCATTGTACTCCAATTCATTCCCAATGAATTAGACCTGACACACTCTAAGCAATAGCAGGCATGGCATGGTAGGAACACAACAGTGGATTCAATCAACTCCTACACATGCTAGTGGGTTTCAACTATTTACTGTGGCAATGACATGTCATGCAGAGGAATGGGTTCAACTACCGCAACACAAAGTAGCAATTGAATCGTTGTTGTCCTAATGCAATAACAGAGCGCAGGAGCGAGACAGTAGGATTGTATCAGAATGAACAAGGAGGGTTTGCTTGCCTGGTAGATCAACAAGGGGGCACTACTCCTCAGACACGTACTCTGGAACAGTCTCCGGACCAAGACCTATCGAGAAGGAACCTGTGTCGACAATCAATACACAAGCATATGGAACAATATGATGCATGAACATGGCATGAATATGTGATGTTGTTTGAAGTTCATTTGAACCAAGAGTTCAAATGTAACTCCAAAAATATGCCTTTAGAAATGCCATTTTAGTGTTTCACTTACAATAGGAATAAGTTGGTTTGTCATGCACAAAACTAGTACAGATGGATAGATTGGATTTTTCTGATAATTTTTCATACATAAATTATTTCAATCTGAGCTACAGTTGAATTTCTATGAATTTCCGAAGTTCAAATCATTTTCTGGATTCTCCTAATTTTATTTTAACCAGAAAAGGATTAACTGCGTCAGCACAGCGTCAGCAAGTCAACTGCGCTGACTGGGTCAAACCTGACGTGTGGGGTCCACACGTCATTGTCTCAGGGTTAACTAGGGGGGGGGGTTTAAGCCTAACTAAAAGATTAGGGCCACCGGGGCCCACTAGTCAGTGCCAGAGGGGTTAGCTTAAGTAGTGATTAGCACTTGGCTAATCACCTGGCCGACGGGGTCCCCTGTCCGGCCGGCGAGGTCGTCCCCGGCGACCACAAAGCACGGCGGAGTCCTCGTTGAGGCCACGAGGCGACGTTTGAGAGCACCGGGGCGTAGCCCGGGCTCGTCCGCATCCAGGGGAGCAAACGGGAGGCTGCGGGGGCGCCGGAGCTCGCCAGAAATGAGCTCGAGGAGGCGACTGGAGTTCGGCCAAGTGTGCGTGCAATGTTGTGGTGCACGGCAGGGGCTGTGGTTGGCGGTGTGGGCTTGCTGGGGGGCTGCTGAGCGCATTGACGTGCGCGGGCACGAGCTACGGTGGCCAGGACGACGACGGCGACATGAACGGTGGTGAGGTGCTACGACCGAGGTGGCAAACGGAGCTACAACGCGCGAGCGGCAAAACGGGGAGGGGGAAACGAAGCAGGAGCTTACAGCGGACTCGATGGGCTTGACGGCGCGCTCGGGATGCACTGGAGTCGGCGGGGCGGTGATGGGGATCCAGGACAGCCGGAGGTGAAGAAGGCGACGGCGATGGCTCCAGCGCTCCGGCTTGCGTGGCTCAGTGGAGGGCTTCAGCGCGAGGGATGGAACTCTTGGGCTTGTTGAAGAGGCGAGGCTGTGGCGGAGGGCGTAGCAACGATGAGTGGCAGCGACGGTGGCGCTCGGGCGGGTCGAGAGAGAGAGAGAGATCCAGGGGAGGAGGGAGGACGAGAGAGAGTGAGGGAGGTGCGGGGCGGCGCGAGGCGTCACGCGGGGCATCCAGGCATCGAGGGGGAGGCCAGGCAAGCAGGTGGCATGGGGGCACGGCCGTGCGCGCGTGCCGGCCACACGCCTGGACGACTGGCGCCAGGAGGATGACGACGCTGGTGGGCTAGTCCAACCGTGCCGCACAGTGCCGGGCTAGCTGAGGCGCCAGATTGGCTGCAGGTAAGCACAGGTAAGTTTTTTTTCCATTTTTGTTTCTTTTCTAATTTCTGACATTTGTTTCTGCTTTTTAAATAATACTAAACTAATTTATTTTCTTATGCCAATTTTTGTAGGAGCTAGTGGTATTATTCCAGAGCTCCCCGACAACTAACATAATTTTTGGACATATATTTTATATATAACAATATATATCCAATGCAAATATTTACTGGATTAATTCCAAATGGCCAAAATAAATATCTATGAGCTCCTAAAAATATTGGTTTGAATTTTTACCTCTGGCCAATAATTACATAGAGCAACATGAACATTTTCTTGGACCTTTTTGGAGCAATTTTTATCTGGGTCATTTTCCAGAAATGATTTCTGAGGGTTTCACAGATCCCCATTTCAATTAAAATGGAATTTAAACATGATGCACACATGACTAGCTAGCCTTGAGCATACCAGAACTAGGGATGTGACAACTCACCCCCACTTGAAAGAATCTCATCCCAAGATTCAGTGGTCGACGAAAAGAAAGTGGGGTACTCCAGTCGAAGACGATCTTCTCGCTCCCAAGTAGCTTCTCTCTCAGAATGATGAGACCACTGAACCTTAAGAAACTTGATATTCTGACGTCGGGTGACACGCTCTGCTCGATCGAGAATGCGAACCGGGTACTCTTGGTATGTGAGGTCATCCTGGAGATCAAGCGCTTTGTGGTCCACTTCACGAATGGGATCCGAGAAGCAACGCGTGAGTTGAGAGACATGGAAAACATCAGGCACTCTAGAAAGATGTGGGGGTAGTTCCAAATGGTAGGCAACCTCTCCTTGTTTAGCGAGAATGCGAAAAGGACCAATGTAACGAGGAGCCAACTTGCCCTTGATACCGAAACGATGGGTACCCTTCAAAGGAGTAACCCGAAGGTAAGCTTTGTCGCCAACTTCATAAGTCACATACTTATGATGACGATCATACTGGCTCTTCTGACGAGACTGGGCTATTTTCAAATTCTCACGAATGATGTGAACTTGCTCTTCTGCCTCCTGGATCATGTCCAGTCCAAAGAATTGTCTTTCACTGGTTTCTGACCAATTCAAAGGTGTTCGACATCTTCGTCCATACAGAATCTCAAAAGGAGCTTTCTTGAGACTGGATTGATAACTATTGTTATAAGCAAACTCGGCGAAGGGAAGACATTTCTCCTAATCCATACCGAAAGAGATAACACAAACTCTAAGCATGTCTTCGAGAATTTGGTTGACCCTTTCCACCTGATCACTCGACTGAGGGTGGAAAACGGTACTGAAGGAAAGATGGGTTCCCATGGCAGTTTGGAAACTCTCCCAGAAATGAGAAGTGAAAAGACTGCCACGGTCTGAGTTGATCTCTAGTGGAACACCATGAAGTGACACTATTTGAGAAATATATAAGTCAGCGAGCTGACTATCAGTGATACTCTCTCGATCAGGTAGGAAGTGCGCCAGTTTGGAGGGACGATCAATGCCTATGAAGATAGCATTATTCCCTCTCTTGGTCCTGGGAAAGCCGGTGATGAAGTCCATACCAACTTTATCCCATTTCCACTCAGTAATAGCTAAAGGCTGAAGGGTGCCAGCAGGTCTCTGATGCTCTGCCTTAACGCGACGACAAACATCACAATTAGCAATGAACTAAGCAATTTCTCTCTTCATCCTAGTCCACCAGAACCTCTGGCGTAGGACGTGATACATCTTAGTAAAACTGTGATGAATCATGAGAGGAGATTCATGCGCCTCCTTAAGGATCAGTTGCCGAAGATACTGCTTCTTGGGGACCACCAGGAGGTTCCCAAAGAAAACAACACCGCGGTCATCTACAGAGAAACTACTAGCAATACCCTTGGCAATGTTTCTCTTGATCCGGGTAATTCCCGTATCATGCTTCTGGGCTTCTATGATGTGATCCACAAGAGTAGGTTTCGCCACCAAGGTAGAAAGGTATCCGTGAGAAGCAATGTGAAGATTAAGCTTACAAAATTCCTCATGGAGAAATGGTTGGCCCTACTGCAACATGAGATTGTTGCAATAGGATTTATGACTTAGCGCATCAGCCATGACGTTGGCTTTGCCTGGAGTGTAGGTAATCCCTAGATCGTAATCTGAGATCACCTCCAACCAACGTCTTTGCCTAAGGTTCAAATCTGGTTGGGTGAAGATATACTTGAGACTCTGGTGGTCAGTGTAGATCTCGCAATGTTTACCAAGAAGGTAATGTCGCCAGGTCTTGAGTGCATAGACTACGGCTACAAGCTCTAGATCATGTGTAGGATAATTCTCCTCATGTGGATGCAACTGTCGAGATGCATAGGCAATCACATGATGATCATGTTAAGAATGCAACCTAGTCCCTGTCATGAGGCATCGCAATAGATAAAAAGACCTTAGTGAAATCCAGTGGCACAATTATGGGAGCGGAAGTCATGCGTCATTTCAGTTCCTAAAATTGTACTCACACTTTGGGACAACTCAAACCTTTTATCTTTCTTGAGAAGTTCCGTGAGGGGATTGGCTACTTTGGAGAAGTTTTCAACAAAGCGGCGACAATAACTGGCTAGATCAAGGAAACTCCTAACTTGTTTAACTGATTCAGGTGGAGTCCAATCGAGAACGGCCTTAAATCTCTCGGGATTGACAACAATTCCCTTACCAGAGATCAGGTGGCCTAGGTAGGTCACTTCTGGCAACCAAAATTCAAACTTGGAAACTTTGCATAAAGGCTGTGCTCTCTGAGTTTTTCTAACACAAGTCTAAGATGTTTGACATGCTCTTCCTCGTTCTTCGAGTAAATAAGAATATCATCGAGGTAAACCACGACGAACTTATCTAGGTACTCCATGAAGATCGAGTTCATTAAGAGGGAGAATGTAGCTAGAGCGTTGGTTAGACCGAAGGACATGATGGTGTACTCGTACTGGCCATAACGAGTGACAAAATCCGTCTTGGGGATGTCTCCATTTCTGATCTTGATTTGGTGATAACCTAACCTCAAATCCATCTTGGAGAAGACTAAGGATCCAACGAGCTGATCATACAGGTCATTGATCCTGGGGAGCGATATTTGTTCTTTATCGTGACCAAATTAATGGGACGGTGATCTACATCCATCCGGTCTGTACCATCCTTCTTCTTGACGAAGAGGATGGGGCAAGCCCAAGGAGAAGAACTAGGATGGATGAAACCATTTTGCAAGGACTCATCGAGTTGTTTCTTAAGCTCAGCTAGTTCTAAGGGTGCCATCTTGTAAGGTCTCCTAGAGATTGCAGCGGTTCCTGGGATAAGATCTATGACGAACTCTACATCTCTGTTAGGTGGAAGACCTGGCAGTTCCTATGGAAAGACATCCGGAAAGTCACGGACTACCGGAATATCCTCAAGATCTGGAAGAGGGATGGCATTAAGAGAATAGAGTAGACACTTTGCAACTCTAGTGGACACAGTGACTATCTTGCCAGATGGATGTGTGAGCTGAACAGACCTAGTGTAACAATCATTCTTGGCATAATGAGCTTTCATCCAGTCCATACCCAAGATGATGTTAATATCTGTAGACTTGAGGGCTGTAAGTGATGCAAGGAATACAAGTCTGTCAACATGGATTTCGTTACCATGGCTTACACTATAAGTTTGCCATTTGGATCCAGGAGTTTGAATGACTAGTGGAGAGGGCATATCACAAAATGACATGTTGTGCAAGCTAGCATAGCTTTCAAAAATGAAGGAGTGAGATGCTCCAATATCGAGCAGAACCGATGCTGGATGACAATTGACAAGGAGTGTACCAAGAACAACATTCAGATCATCATGAGCGTCTTTAGCTGAAACGTGATGCACAAATCCACGTTTAGTGTGAGCTGGCTTAGCACTGATCATCTTGCTTGATGGCTTAACATAGCCAACCGACTTCTCGGGCTGGGGTGGAGCATAACTAGTCTGAGAGTAGTCACGTGCATAGTGTCCTGGCTTCCCACATGAGAAGCAAGTCCCTTTGGTTGGACGTGGACCCGCATTGACAAGCGGCCTACCAGTAGGCCTGGTGGAGCATACGACTGAGCTGGGTGAGGCGCCATGTAAGATGGCCTCGGTGAAAATCCAGAAGGAAGAACAGAGTTTGGAACCCAAATCTAGCGCTTCTGAGATCTAGAGCCGGAGGAAGATCCCAAATCACGGGTGTGCTTACGAGACTCCTCGTAAGTGAGCTGAGTTGTCTATGCATTAATGGCCTTGTAAACAAGAGCTTGGAATGTATCACAATGATGCAGGTGGAGATCACGACGCAACTTGGGGTTGAGACCCTTCCGGAACCTAGCCTGCTTCTTGGCGACCGTGGACACCTCTTCTGTGGCATAGCGGGCAAGGTTCTCAAACTCTCTACTGTAAGCATCAACAGCTATGTTACTCTAGGTGAAACTATAGAACTCTTCTCTCTTGCAATCAATGAGGGCTTGAGGGATGTGGTGCTCATGAAAAGCCTCAGTGAAATCTCTCTAGGTGGGTATCTGGCTAGCTGGAAGCATAGCATCATAGTTCTGCCACCAAAGACTAGTAGGACCTTCCAGGTGGTATGTGGCATAGGTGACCTTGTCATTGTTAGATACGTTCGCGGAATGCAGCTTATGAGTGATGCTACGAAGCCAGTCATCTGCATCGAGTGGCTCAATAGAATGATGAAAGGTGGGTGGGTGCAAGCGAATGAAGTCATGAATGGTCACAGACTCTTTGAACTGATGTGCGATGTTCTCTGCCAAAAAGTGATTAGATTCACACTTGTTCCTCTCCATCTCTAACATGAACTTTGTCAACGAAGGCGGGTCGGGAGGATCCTCATCCCTACTATCTCCGTTGTTCTGTCTACGAGCAACAGAACTTCGCTTAACTGATGACATCTTGAGAAGTGAAACCAAGGACGAAATCAGCATCAACTATAGGCTATAGAGTGTAAGACAAGGAATTAGTATCTCTCGAACTCCTAGGGAAATTCCGGCAGCATAATGACAGTAAAATGCTCATAATGGGACATCCTGCCAAAAATGGGGTAGTGCATCAACTCAACATCACCACTCAAGGTTCTGAGATAATACTAAACAGACTACACCGGAAGTACTCGAAAACTGGGATAAGACTCTGATCAACCAAACCCAGGGAACTATTGAGTAGTAACACGTGATCCTGATAGATGGAAGAGAAAGCCTACTTCCTTAACCCCAAAGGAAAGATAGGATGACTCAGATCAGAAGGCCATGAGGTATAAGGAGTAAAAAGAGCCTTACGTTCCTTCCCACAATCAACTCCCTTACATAACTAAAGAATTTCTAGACTCAATTTCGACCAGTTTGGCTTGGTAATGCTACATGTAGTCAGGCTCTGATACAAAAGCTATCGGGACCCCGATCCTAAGTCACACTGATCTAGCATGTAACACATCATATCACTTTGCGGCCTCACGCACGGTATTCCGACGGGTGCCACCTTACCTGGCACGGGACCGTTTGCGCCTTTTGGCTCACGTATATGATTGTCTCGCTATCATCCATATGACAGAGAACCCGGGCCAACATGACTAGTCATGAACCCAAAGTGGCACAAACTTACAGGAACAGGCATACACGACCCAGCAACGAACGTGCCGGTCATCAGCGAGCCAATCCGGTTTGTAGCAGCTGGGCTAACAGGACTCCGGAGAATCCGGGCTGTAGTAGGCTAACAGGACTCCGGTAGACACCGCGTGACATTTCCCTGTAGGGACAGGCACAGGAACGAAGAAGGACACATGCCGGCCAGCCTAAGTGTTCCGGAGTAGTAGCAAGCTACCATGGCTCAGTAGAAGCACTAGGAAACATTTCCTCATAAGAGAGGCTACCAAGAATAAACAACTAGGTTGTCGGATCCCACACATAGAAATACACATTACACGCATGCATAACATGGAACTATGTGTTGTACAACATGGCATCACAACATAACTCAACAACTCATATAGATCAAAGCTCAGGAGAGCCATCATAGTATTTATTACAAACAGGGGTCACGTGACCCAACCTTCAGAGCATACAAGCAACAGACAGAAGCATTACATGTCTGAGTATAGACATCTACAAATGAAAAAGGCTGAAGAGCCTGACTATCTACAACATCAGATCAAGATCGTAGCTAAGGTACAAGCTACTTGTCGAAGTCCACGTAAACTAGTAAGACCAAGCTCTCCGCTGCAAAAACATAAATAAAGCAACATGAGTACAAAGGTACTCAGCAAGACTTACATCAGATCCTATCATACATGCATTTGTTTCAAAAAGGTAATGTAGGGTTTAGTTGCAGCAAGCCAACTTTGACTCAGTGGCTATCCTGTTCTACGACTACGAGTAAATTCTTTGAGTCGAGACAGTGCACACGAGTCCACTAATCACCACACAATACACTACTATGGATTCATCCCCGTCTCCCTACGAGAAGGCCATCCATAGCACTCACACTTGTCTTGAGCATTTTAGAGTATCCACATCAAGTTGTCTATGTACCACGTAAGCATCGAAGAAGTCCATAACCGCGGACCCGGCTATTCGAGTAGATCATGTTAACCCTGCAGGGGTGTACTTCTTCACACACGCTCTTGCCACTTACCGCCACGTACACGTCATGTATCTCGGCAACCTTCAAGTGGAAGCCTGGTGAGGGTGTTGGCCACGACCTGACTAACCACACAAGACTCTAGCCCAGGTTTATCGCCCATTCGGGTTCTATCCGCAAGGGAGTCCAGCCGAGGCTTCCATCACGGCCCCAAATGATGTGAGCAGGGTTCCCAAGCCCAACAACCAGGTGCCACTTAGTACAATGTGCCACGTGTGCCTAGTCTGTCCCAAGCCCACCCTGTCGGGTGCCACTTGGTAGAAGAATAACACTGCCTACAAACACCAGAAACTAGTTGCGACTCCTGGACAGAGATCAAGTTGGTTAATAAGTCGAGAGGGGTTGAGTTACCGGAACCCAATATGTGGTACTAACTAGTCATTGGACAACATACACAGAACTCAGTGCTTAAGGACGGTTCCAGTGAGACAACCCACCATGTATTCCTACATGGCCTCTCACCGCTACCTCTACCAAATCGTGTTCACACACTTAACTCTCAGCATCAGAACATAAAGCACTGTACTCCAATTCATTCACAATGAATCAGACCTGACACACTCTAAGCAATAGCAGGTGTGGCATGGTAGGAACACCATAGTGGATTCAATCGACTCCTACACATGCTAGTGGGTTTCAACTATTTACAGTGGCAATGACAGGTCATGCAGAGGAATGGGTTCAACTACCGCAGCTGTAACACCCTCGATGCGGCTATAGCTCCCACGTGTCGAGGCACGACTTAGAGACATAACCGCATTGAAAGCAATGTCGCAAGTCAGGCAATCATTACAACATCCCATGTAATATATAATAAAAGGGGGAGATAACATAGTTGGCTTACACTCGCCACGTCACATCAGAGTACATAAATAACATCCATCAAACAAACACTCATGGCCCGACTACGGCGCCAAAATAGAAAAGAACCCAACGTGCGACCAGGCCCTGAATCGATCCCCAACTAGGCACCACTACTGATCATCGGGAAAGGAAACATAATAACGCTGAGAGTCCTCGTCGAACTCCCACTTGAGCTCGTAATCGTCAACTGGAGCAGAAACACCTGGACCTGCATTTGGAGTTGTAGTATCTGTGAGCCACAGGGACTCAGCAATCCCGCACCATCGCGATCAAAACTATTTAAGCTCATAGGAATGGATAAGGCAAATATATGTGGAGCTGCAGCAAGCGACTAGCATATGTGGTGGCTAACTTATACGCAAAAGAGAGCGAGAAGAGAAGGCGAAGCACGAGCGAGAAACTAAGGAACATCCTGCGCAAGCATAACTCCAACTCCGTGTCCACTTCCTGAACTCCGCCGAGAAGGGGCCATCACGGTAACACACACGGTTGATTCATTTTAATTAAGTTTAGTTAAAGTTATCTACAACCGGACATTAACAAATTCCCATCTGCCCATAACTGCGGGCACGGCTTTCGAAAGATCAATCCCTGCAGGGGAGTCCCAACTTAGCCCATGACAAGCTCTCACGGTCAACGAAGGAATAGACCTCCTCCCAAGACGTTCCGATCAGACTCGGTATCTGGTAACTCAAGACACTTCGACAGGTTAAAACAAGACCAGCAACACCGCCCGAATGTGCCGACAAATCCCGATAGGAGCTGCACATATCTCTTTCTCAGGGCACACTCAGATTGTCCTAGGTACGGGTAGGCCAGCCGAGAGTTGCCCCTGGTAGCCACCGGTAGCTGACAGGTGGACCAACACTCAGAGGAGCACTGGCCCGGGGGGGGGGGGTAAAATAAGATGACCTTTGAAGAATCCTCTGCCTGAGCTGCATTCACCATATTGACCTTGGCATGCTTGGGATTGTGCTTGACCATAGCTATACTTGCCGATCTGACAGGAGGAGGAGGAGGAAGACGCCTCTGGTTGGTACACTTGTTGGCATAGTGACCCTTCTGTTGGCACTTGTTGTACGTGACCTCTGAAAGCGGACGGTGATACGGAGCACTCGGTCTTGGCGCTTGACACGAAGACTTGTTCTGAAAGCCTGGGTTGGGTGGGTGGGAGAAACCACTGCCACCTTTGCTCTTCTGCTGATACGGCTGACGGAACGGAGGAGGAGGAAGCCAATACTTCTGCTGCTTGACCACTTGAGTAGAGGAAGACGGAGTAACATCTCTGGCACGCTTCCTGGAAGCATCACACCTCATCTGAGCAGCCTCTTGCTTCAGTGCCATGTTGTAGAACTCATCGTATCTCAATGGCTCAAAGAGGACAAGAGCGAGCTGAATTTCCTCACGAAGACCACCCCTGAACTGATAGATCATGCTCTTCTCATCAGGAACATCCTGCTTGGCAAAACGGGCGAGCTTCTGGAACAACTTGTTGTAGTCATAGACAGACAAAGAGCCTTGCTTCAGATTGTGGAATTCCTGACGCTTACTCTCAACCACACTTTGAGGGATGTGATGAGCGCGGAAATCTTGACGGAAATCGTCCCAAGTGATAACACGTCCACCTCTGGAATCCTTGTACTGCTGGAACCACTCTGCAGCCTGATCTTTGAGCTGGAAAGAAGCGAACTTGACGAAATCTTCAGGCCTGAGGTTGCTACATTCAAAATGCTTGCCCAGATCCACTAGCCAATCGTCAGCATCGGTAGCCTCAACACAACCGCTGAACGTCTTTGGGCCATTTGCGAGGAACTGGTTCAGAGTAGCAAAGTGGTGCTGATTATGGCCTTGATTCCCTTGACTGCCTTGATTGCGCTCTTGGAGAATTTGCATGATCAACTCTGTGTTTGCATTAGTAGCGGCCATCACAGCTTGCCATGCTTCCGGAGGAGGCGGAGGTGGAGGCGGATCAGGATTCGGAGTCGTGCGCGTTGGAGGAGCCATCCTGAAGAGGTTGACCACCATTAGCACATAGATAGACAAGTATTGAAGCTGAATCCAACGGAATGAAATTGCAACATAAAGTCTTCACATCCGAACAAAATGAACGAATGCATTTCTCTTGAAGTGGTCACATATCCATAAATTGCGAAGCCACGAAGAATTAAGGTAGAGAAATAAATCAACAAGGTACGGATCAAGAACGAATAATCGGTAAGAAATCCCAATCTCAAACCAATATCCGTGGAAGAAGAACTAGAGCTACTAAAATTCCCACCTATGAAATTCCCGAACCTTTCTGGTTATGCAATCAGGTGTTGGGGATACAGGGGAAGCACAATATCTCACCCAAACTAGCAAATCCTACATCCAGCTGTATCCATCCTTCAACACATAACCAAGAAAACTTCGGAAACCATCTACCTCAACCTTCGAAAAGCATCCGTTATACAAGTTATGGCGATACTCCCGAACTCCCGCCCCAGTACTGGGTGGCGTCGAGGTTATCTCACCAACGAACTGCATAAAAGAGATTTTCGATGTCGGCGAACATATCTCAAGTATACCAGAATTGCAACGATAAAATTTTGACGACAACACCTCGGAGCTCAACTCCCCGGGACACTGCCACAACCCCTAAAGACAGGAGGCACCAAGAACAATGTTCTCGTCACAAAACCATCGGAACAAATCCAAAATACTCGCGTGATCCTAAATTTTTTTTTGTGAAATTTGAGAAGAGAAGGGTCAAAACTCTACGTCAGGATGCCTTACCAGAGCGATGAGGAGGCTGGGAAGTAAAAAGAATTCCTAAGCTCTCCGATATATAATTCCTAAGGACTCAAAACATTTTTCTAGACACAACTCGGCTGCTAAAAACAATCAAGCAATGGGGCTCCTAAGGTCGGGGAAGGCTCTGATTACCAACTTGTAACGCCCTCGATGCGGCTATAGCTCCCACGTGTCGAGGCACGACTTAGAGACATAACCGCATTGAAAGCAATGTCGCAAGTCAGGCAATCATTACAACATCCCATGTAATATATAATAAAAGGGGGAGATAACATAGTTGGCTTACACTCGCCACGTCACATCAGAGTACATAAATAACATCCATCAAACAAACACTCATGGCCCGACTACGGCGCCAAAATAGAAAAGAACCCAACGTGCGACCAGGCCCTGAATCGATCCCCAACTAGGCACCACTACTGATCATCGGGAAAGGAAACATAATAACGCTGAGAGTCCTCGTCGAACTCCCACTTGAGCTCGTAATCGTCAACTGGAGCAGAAACACCTGGACCTGCATCTGGAGTTGTAGTATCTGTGAGCCACAGGGACTCAGCAATCCCGCACCCTCGCGATCAAAACTATTTAAGCTCATAGGAATGGATAAGGCAAATATATGTGGAGCTGCAGCAAGCGACTAGCATATGTGGTGGCTAACTTATACGCAAAAGAGAGCGAGAAGAGAAGGCGAAGCACGAGCGAGAAACTAAGGAACATCCTGCGCAAGCATAACTCCAACTCCGTGTCCACTTCCCGAACTCCGCCGAGAAGGGGCCATCACGGTAACACACACGGTTGATTCATTTTAATTAAGTTTAGTTAAAGTTATCTACAACCGGACATTAACAAATTCCCATCTGCCCATAACCGCGGGCACGGCTTTCGAAAGATCAATCCCTGCAGGGGAGTCCCAACTTAGCCCATGACAAGCTCTCATGGTCAACGAAGGAATAGACCTCCTCCCAAGACGTTTCGATCAGACTCGGTATCTCGGTAACTCAAGACACTTCGACAGGTTAAAACAAGACCAGCAACACCGCCCGAATGTGCCGACAAATCCCGATAGGAGCTGCACATATCTCTTTCTCAGGGCACACTCAGATTGTCCTAGGTACGGGTAGGCCAGCCCAG
>NC_041383.1:633607526-633610072 GCF_002162155.2 Triticum dicoccoides
TAGACCTCCTCCCAAGACGTTCCGATCAGACTCGGTATCTCGGTAACTCAAGACACTTCGACAGGTTAAAACAAGACCAGCAACACCGCCCGAATGTGCCGACAAATCCCGATAGGAGCTGCACATATCTCTTTCTCAGGGCACACTCAGATTGTCCTAGGTACGGGTAGGCCAGCCCAGAGTTGCCCCTGGTAGCCACCGGTAGCTGACAGGTGGACCAACACTCAGAGGAGCACTGGCCCTGGGGGGGGGGGGTAAAATAAGATGACCTTTGAGTCTGCAGAACCCAAGGGAAAGAAAAGTCTAGGTGGCAAATGGTAAAATCAAGGTTGGGCATTGCTGGACAAGCTTTAATCAAGGCGAAATATCAAGGGGTTCCCATTATAACCCAACCGCGTAAGGGACGCAACAATCCGGGAACATAACACCGATATGACGGAAAACTAGGGCGGCAAGAGTGGAACAAGACACTAGGCGAGAGGCCGAGCCTTCCACCCTTTACCAAGTATATAGATGCATTAAGATAACATAGCAATATAATGATATCCCAACAAGTAAAATAAATGTTCCAACAAGGAACGGCTCCAATCTTCACCTGCAACTAACAACGCTATAAGAAGGGCTGAGCAAAGCGGTAACATAGCCAATCAACGGTTTGCTAGGACAATGGTGGGTTAGAGGTTCAACATGGCAATTGGGAGGCTGACAAACAAAAGGTAGGCATCGTAGCAGTGGCAAAGCAAAAGAGCGAGCAAACTAGCATAGCAAAGATAGTAGTGATTTCGAGGGTATGATCATCTTGCCTGCACAGTTGTCAGAGTTGACTGGATCCTCACAAGCAAACTCAACGAGCTCCTCGGTAGCGAACTCGTCTCCCGGCTCTACCCAACAAGACAAACAAGCAACAAGGATACAATCAACCACGGGCAAGACCAAGCAATATGATGAAATGACGATATGCTATGCGGGATGCGATGCGGGATGCAAAATGCAAGATATGACAGGAAATGCATGAACCTGGCATCAACTTGGAAAACCAAGTGTGCCACTGGATAGAGGGTATGAAATCGCTTGAAAACGATATAAAGATCATTGGAATCGGAGCTACGGTTTGGAAATGGCAAGCGTTTTAAGATATGACACCGGTCTGCGATTTACAGCAAGTAGGCATCTAAATGCAACGAAAATGAACATGCTACAACCACCAAACATGAAAACAAAATACATGGCAATGATGTACACAAGATGGTTAACAAAACACTAGCACTGAGACATAGGCAAATTCATCCATTAAGAGGCTCAAACAAGCATGGGAAAAAATGAATATGCAAAACAGATTTCAGACTTAGTGAAATTAACACTAGCCTGAAATTTCAGATCACGAAGCCCTCTTCGGAGCAGCAAAACAACATGATACAAAACCTGAACATGACAAGTAAGAACATGGCATGGAGCTACTCAACAAGCTTAACAAAACACCCAAAGTGACCTGGGGCCAAAAGGGTTCACAAAATACTCTACCGAGCTCACGAACATAGCTCGAACACAATCAGTTTTCAGAGTTGGTGAAAACTGAGGCATGCAGAAATTTAACTCACGAAGGCATGTAAACGAGCTCGATGCACTCACTACGGTGCAAGTCATGGCAAGGAAAGCATATAACCAGCAAGAAGGCACAATGTGCTAGCTACACATGGCAAGAACAAAGGCATAGCATGCATGGAACACTAACGGTAGCATCGGCAAAATCGCAAACAAGTTGACGATCTGCCCAGATTAACAACGAAGCAAAAGTTGAGCTCGATTGAGTCAACCTAGAGCACTCCACATATGTAAACAAATACATGGATGGATAGAGCATAACATAAGTATCAAAACTCCCTTACTGATCATCCTCAAAAGAGGCACGGATCATTAGGAAACAAGCTGGACATATAGCATCATGAACTAAAATATCCCAGACTTAGTGAAAATCACTAAGTCTCTGAAATCAGAAATCTCAGGTACCTCTCTTCGCAAGCTTGCACAAGACAACACACACATCCTAAAAATGCATGGGTGACACCTTTGGAAAGAAGACAAAATGCTTAACAATTCATCCCAAAGGGGCACAGGCATATCATGCACGAATTAAACATGGCAAAAATGACAAAAGTGCATGATCAACTAACGGATCTGCAATTTAACTCATGAAGCCTCCTTCTAACAGCATTTTGGGCATCAAGATGACCTCAAATGCAAATGATGCAATGGGACAAAATGATATACATGTCGAGGCGAAGATTTTGATATATCATATGCCCAAAACGGAGCTATGGATGCAAAGTTACGGGCAGTCAAAGAATGCATCATGAACTAGGGTTTGGGGGAAAAAGTCAACCGATGCCCAGATCCAGATCTGGATCGGCACGCTTCCCGAGGCGGCGCCGGAGACACTGTAGCAGCCGGAGACGGAGCTCGCCGGAGACGCGGCCGCCGGTCGGGGAGGAGGCTGCCGGGGCGGCGCCGGCGTGGAGGCGGGCGGCGCGACGCCGGTGCTCCCGGGC
>NC_041383.1:633610797-633612910 GCF_002162155.2 Triticum dicoccoides
GCGCCCACGTGGCGGCGCGGGATTCGCTGCGGCGGCGGGGCGGACAACGTCCGGTGCGGGCGGACACGTCCGGCCCGGCGCGGGGAAGATGGATCTCTTTTTTTTTTAGGGTTTTGAACGGGGGAAGAGGAGATCCGAATGGAGGGGGTATTAATAGGCATAGAGGGAGCTAGGAGAGTCCAAATGAGGTGCGGTTTTCGCCCACGCGATCGTGATCGAATGCTCTAGGACATGGAGCAGAGTTTGGTGGGTTTTGGGCCAAATTTGGGGGGTGTTGGGCTGCAACACACACGAGGCCTTTTCGGTCCCTCGGTTAACCGTTGGACTATCAAACGAAGTCCAAAAGGTACGAAACTTGACAGGTGGTCTACCGGTAGTAAACCAAGGCCGCTTGGCAAGTCTCGGTCCAATCCGGAAATGTTTAATTCCCAAACACGAAAGAAAGCTAGAAATGACCACCGGAGGAGAACGAAGCGCCGGAATGCAAAACGGACAACGGGGAAAATGCTCGAATGCATGAGATGAACACGTATGCAAATGCAAGGCACGTGATGACATGGTATGAGATGCATGAAAACGAAAACAACACACGGAGACAAGGACCCGAACCCTAGAAATAAATATAACTTGACACCGGAAACGACAAGAGTTGGAGTACAAATGGGGAAAGTTAGATCTGGGGCGTTACAGCAGCACAAAGTTGCAATTGAATCATTGTTGTCCTAATGCAATAACAGAGAGGAGGAGCGAGAGAGTAGGATTGTATCGGAATAAACAATGGGGGGTTGCTTGCCTGGTAGATCGATAAGGGGGCACTGCCCCTCAAACAGGTACTCTGGAACGGTCTCCGGAGCAAGACCTATCGAGAAGGAATGGTGTTGACAGTCAATACACAAGCATATGCAACAATATGATGCATGAACATGGCATGAAGATGTGATATTGTTTGAGCTAATGCAACTATCATTCATTTGGTTGAAGTCCATTTGAACCAAGAGTTGAAATGCAACTCCAAAAATATGCCTTTATAAATGCCATTTTAGTGTTCCAGTTATATAGTAGGTATAAGTTGGTTTGTCATGCATGAAAGTAGTACAGATGGATATATTGGATTTTTCTTATAATTTTTCTTATATAAATTATTTCAATCTGAGCTACGGTTGAATTTCTACGAATTTTTGAAGTTTAAATCATTTTATGGATTTTCCTGATTTAATTTTAACCAGAAAAGGATTAACTGCGTGAGCACAACATCATGCTTGTGTTAGCAAGTCAACTGCGCTGACTGAGTTAAACCTCACGCGTGGGGTCCACACGTTAGTATCTCAGGGTTAATTAGGGGGGTTAAAGCCTAACTAAAAGATTAGGGCCACCGGGGCCCACTAGTCAGTGTCAGAAGGGTTAGCTTAAGTGGCGATTAGCACTAAGCTAATCACCTGGCCAACAGGGCCCACCTATCCGGCCGGCAAGGTCGTCACCGGCGACCACAAAGCACGGCAGAGTCCTTGTTGGGGCCACAGGGCGGCGTCTAAGAGCACCGGGGCGTAGCCCGGGCTCGTCCGCATCCAGGGGAGCAAACGAGAAGCTGCGGGGGCGCTGGAGCTCACCGGAAACGAGCTGAGGCGGCGGCCGGAGTTTGTCCATGTGCGCGCACATCATTGTGGTGCACGACAGGGGTTGTGGTTGGCGGTGTGGTCTTGCTGGGGGGGTTGCTGAGCGTGTTGACGTGCGCGGGCGTGAGCTACGGTGGACAGGACAACAGCGGTGACGTCAACGGCGGCGAGGTGCTACGTCCGAGGTGGAATATGGAGCTACGGCGTGCAAGCGCCAAAATGGGGAGGGGGAAACGAAGCAGGAGCTCACAAAGGACTCGATGGGCATGACGGCGCGCTCGGGGATGCATTGGAGTCGGCAGGGAGGGCATGGCGATCCACGGCGGCCGGAGGTGAAGAAGGCAACGGCGACGGCTCCACGGGGCGCTCCGGCTTGTGTGGCTCGGCGGAGGGCTTCAGCGCGAGGAGGCGAAGCTCTTGGGCTTGTCGGAGAGGCGAGGCCGTGGTGGAGGGCAACGGCGAGCGGCGACGACGGTGGCGCTCGGGCGGGGAGAGAGAGA
>NC_041383.1:633613299-633619297 GCF_002162155.2 Triticum dicoccoides
GAGAGAGAGATCCAGGGGAGGAGGGAGGACGAGAGAGAGTGAGGGAGGTGTGGGGCGGGGCATGGTGTCGCGCGGGGCATCCAGGCGTCGAGGGGGAGGGGGCAGGCATGCAGGTGGCGTGGCGGCACGCCTGTGCGCACGCGCCGGCCACGCGCCTGGCCGACTGGCGCTAGGAGGACGACGGCGCTGGTGGGCTGGTCCAGCTGGGCCAGCTGAGGCGCCAGATGGGCTGCAGGTAAGCACAGGTAAGTTTTTTCCATTTTTGTTTCTTTTCTAATTTCTGACATTTGTTTCTGCTTTTTAAATAATATTAAACTAATTTATTTTCTTATGGCAATTTTTCTAGGAGCTAGTGGTATTATTCCAGAGCTCCCCAACAACTAACATAATTTTTGGACATATATTTATATATAACAATATATATCCAATGCAAATATTTACTGGATTAATTCCAAATGGCCAAAATAAATATCTATGATCTCCTAAAAATATTGGTTTGTATTTTTACCTCTGACCAATAATTCCAGAGAGCAACATGAACATTTTCTTGGACCTTTCTGGAGCAATTTTTATCTGGGTCATTTTCCAGAAATGATTTCTGAGGGTTTCACAGATCCCCATTTCAACTAAAATGGAATTTAAACATGATGCACACATGACTAGCTAGCCGTGAGCATACCAGAACTAGGTATGTGACATTTCATATAGAGCATGCTCAAAATGGAGCAACGAATCAACACATACACACGAAACAAGTTTAAAGGACAAGCTGTCCAAAACAGCAACTAGGCACTTTGCAACCATGAAAACAACATGCTACAGGAATCATATGAGCACAAACTTGAAATGCACTTCAAGTACAGATAACATACTTCAAATATCATTAAGGTTCAGGTTCATAGGCATCAAGATTAAACCAATATGATCAATGCAAATGCAACTTTATAACACATGAGCATAATACACGAGCAGAGTTAATATGATGGCATGTTGGAGGCATGAAACAAAGATTCTACAGTAACTATACCTAGCAACCAAGGGCATGGCATCAAATTACACATAAAAAGGAGCAAACAACATCAAAGCATCATATACATATGGCTCATGGATTAGAGCGAACCATTATGACAAGTTCGAATGTTGAAACAGTTTCAGCAAGTGTAAAGCTGCAATATTATGATAGCATGTTTGCAAGCACCAAACAGAGGGATATGGTATCCAGAATTATCAAACATGGCATGTGAACAGAGTACTCATAGCATACTTCAAAACATGTCATTGGAGCATCTCCAAAAGAGGCATAGAATAATTACTATCAAGCTCACAACATGGCGTCATGATGTTAACAGAAAACTGAAACATTATATTGGCATGTTCCTGGCAATAAAAATATATGCTACAGGACATATATGAGGCATCAAAAGGCATCAAATGATAGAGCATAACATGCAAAACAAAACATGTCAATTAAGTGTGACGCCCCCGATTCAATCATACACGCAAATGTGTACGATCAAGATCAGGGACTCATGGGAAGATATCACAACACAACTCTAGACACAAATAAAAAAATGCAAGCTTTATATTACAAGCCAAGGGCCTCGAGGGCTGTTATAGATAGCTCGATACACAAATGTCAGTGCAAGCAACAATATCTGAGTACAGACATAAGTTAACCAAGGATGCCTTAATAAGGCTAGCACAAAAGCAACAACGATCGAAGAGGCAAGGCCTCCTGCCTGGGACCTCCTAACTACTCCTGGTCGTCGGTGGCCTCCATGTAGTAGCATCCATCGGCGGTGGCATCTGGCTCCAGGGATCCATCATCTAGTTGCATCAACCGGAAAGAACAAAGAAGGTGGGAAAAGGGGTAGCAAATCAACCGTGAGTACTCATCCAAAGTACTCGCAAGCATCAAATCTATACTAAGTATGCACTCGTATCAAATGGAAGGTTTGTATCTATGGACTGAACTGCAGAATGCCGGAATAGAGGGGAAGGCCTAGCCTATCGAAGACTAGCATATTCAAGCAGCTCCCAGCATCTTGAAGCATGTAGAAGAGTATAGAATAGCGGTTTATAATTAACAAACATGTTGTAGACTCAACGCCCAGAGATCCTTCCCCGACTCCCTGTGGAAAAGTAATCTCGGAGCCACATATCCATCACATATCTCAAGTATCCATTTCTAGTTATATAAGATCAGGATACAAGTCTGAACGTCCATTACCGTGGACACGGTATTCGAATATATATCTTCCCTGCAGGGGTGCACCACGTTCCCAACATGCTCGATCACTCTGGCCGGACACACCTTTCTGGGGTCAATGCCCAGCCTCGAGAATCAACATGTCGTCGCCCTGCCTAGGCTCTGCAGAGAGGTCCCCGCCGGTCTACATCCTAAGCACTCTGGGGTCTTGGGCCCATCGCCCGCAGCACTCCGGGTCATTGCAAGCAGGGTGGATACCAGCACCGCCTCGGATGGCCAGCATGATCCGACCGTGCCGCACTGTTGAATTGGACGTCTGACAAAGCTATGGCTAATACTGTGACATCAAGGCCCATAACTATTCTCACGTGGTGGTTAGTGCATAAAGGCCAAAGGCCAAGTCAGAACAAATACCCAAACCTGTTAGTGCATTGGGGGCTCGCGGAGACGAGCAGAGACTCGTGATAATGTGAACCCGTCGCCCCGTCTCGTGGACTTACGGCAAGGGCCCAGACTGCCTGGCCATGACATGTGGAAAACTCGCGGGTGCTCTACGGGCCCGCCCGACTTCCACATCAAATGGCGGGTACCTCTCAGGTCCGACCCGACTTCAACAATGGTCTCAAGTAAAGTCAAGGTAACCGTGTGTCCAAACATCAAGGGGGAAACCCAAGGACTCACCCTCGGTGGATTCCACTTGATGTAATCAACAAGGTGAACGTAAGAGGAACCACCCTCGAGGTTCACACTTGAGGGGTTGCACGACAGAGTCGTATCGGAAGTGGTTAAGGACGAATCACCCTCGATGACCACAACCGAATAGCTACACTACAGGGATCTCACCAGGAGTGATGTATGAGGTACCACCCTCGGCACTCAATGGTAACTCTGCAGAGTCGAGCAACAAAAAGGGCCTGATGTGATGTGAGATGTCGGGATCTGGTCATCGATCACGTTGATCGAGTTGTCAATGATGAAGCAGGGGCAACAAGGACAAGGTGTGGGTCACTGATGGATCACTAACCAACCTATACTAAGCAGTTTAGGATAAGCAAGTCAGGTACAATAGCAGGTACAAAAGCAGGCTATGCATCAGAATAGGAGCAATTAATTACAGTAGCAAAATCTAATGCAAGCATGAAAGAATGGAATGGGCAATATCGGGATGATCAAAGGGGGGGCTTGCCTGGAAGCTCCGCTGAAAGGTAAGAAGGGTCGTCGGTGACGTAGTTGATCATAGTGGCATCACCAGCGGTCTCGGGATCTACCGGAGAGAAGAGGGGGAAGAAAAAGTAAATACAAGCAAACCGATGAAACACTAAGCATGACAATAAGCGGTGCTAGGGGTGTTCTAACGCTGTACTAGGCGATACTGGCGAAGGGGGAAAACATTCAGGAAAGTTTTCCCGGTTCCGGACGTCTGTCAGACTGATGAACCGGAGGGAAAGGTTTGACGTTTGCTATGCTAGGGACGTGTGGCGGACGAACGGGCCGCGTGTTTGGATTCGTCTCGCCGTTCTGAGCAACTTTTATGTAGAAAATATTTTCATCTGAGCTACAGTTTATTTCTAAGATTTTTCAAAGATTTAACAATGCCTGAAAAATCCCTGAAATTTCACTAAGTCTGAGAATTCGTCAGGTTTTTTAAACATCACTTAGCTGTTTTCAATAGGCTATAACTATTGTTCTGTTCATCCTATGGCTTAGTGCCTTATATCCATACTGATCAATTTCATGTGATCTACAAGATGGTACCAATTGCATCTCTACTAGATCCCTGCAACTTGTTTATTTTCTGTTCTAAAGAGCTACCGTAATAACTTTGTTTTTCTGTTGTTTTAGCTAACAGAACTTAGCATTTTGCAATTTTAATAGGATATAATCCATGCATCAAAAGGATTTGGTCCAGTGGGGTAAAATGGAGTTTGTCAAGTATACTATCTTCCCATATTTATTTTAGTCCTGCTAACAACTTTTTAGTCTATGTTTAGGGGTTGTTTAGAGGGCCAATCAATGTAGAAATAGAAAAGGTAGCTACTAGAAGCTATAGTGGCTAGCATCAGTACAACGACAACCAATCAGCGGTGGACGCGCGCTTGCGGGTGCAGGCGGCTACAGGCAAGCGCGGGCGAGGCTGCACGCAGCGGGCGTGGTGGGGCGCCGCTGCGGGCGCGCAGGCAAAGGCGGGGCGGCCATGACGCGCAGGCGCGGCAGCGGTTGCGGCAACAACAAGCAGTAGGCCGCAGTAGTCCGCAAGGGCTCTCGGGGGCACGGCCAGGGGCGCATGACCGCGTGCGGCAGCGGAGCTTCGGCCATGGCGTCCAAAGCACCGGCCGACGATGAGCATGCGCGGGACATGGTCGGGTGCAACCGGTCGTGGCTAGAGGCCAACGGAGCACGGCGAGGGAGTCGTGCTAGCGGCTGAAGGCTACGGCAATGAGCGGAAGATGCGCTAATGGACCGAATCCAACAGGGAAAAGGAGGAGAAGGAGCAGAGGCTCACAGTGTGGCACACGAAAGGCCGGCGACGGATTAGTAGTAGCAGGACGGTCGCAGCGGATGGAGCTCATCGGCGACCGCGGGTGGGGAAAAGAGCTCGGTCCCGATGGTGGACGGGGGTCCGAGCTTGATCTTGTGGACGGGGAGGATTATGCATGGACTGATTGGTAGCATCAAGCAAACATAGCAACATGATAAGACAGAATCAGATTTGAGAGAACATCAACAGCATGTAGCCCACTTCACAAGCTTGTTGCACTCACTACAGGGCATATCAAAATACATGGATTGCACCATATAAAAGATGGCATAATTATGCTCCTAAAACATGTGGACATGATGCTCAAAATAAAATCACACAAAAAGATATAAAAATGACATAGGCAAGTTACAACAGTTTTCAACAGTTAACAGCAACATGCACTTTTCCAACAGAGATTAGCATGTCAAGATGCATCCTAAAATGAATAAAAATCACACCAACATGTATAGCATGGAGAGAAGAACATGTGCATATCAAGATCATCACCATAGGATCAACACAGACAAAGTTACACCACTCACAAGATGCATACATGATGTTAACATGCAGCAGATTACAACAGTTTATATCAGTTAGCAGTTTTGCAACAACGATTAGGGCATCAAGATGAAAAGTAACATGAATGTAAACTACTCCATCATGTAGAGCATCAAGAGATGAACATTTTGACATATTATGCATGCAAAATGGAGCAACATGTGTAGAGTTATCACTTGGCAAACATGCACACATTATGTAGCAATGCAGGGACTTAGCCCTTCTTCTGAAGAAAAAATGGATGAGCGTGAAATACCTATATCTCGCATGGGTGAAACATAGGGGTTGGGCGCTAGGCTCACCATAGTGGGCCAAGGCCCAGTTGGGGAAGAGGCCTGGCAGGCCGGGTGAGCTGGGCCGGGTCATGGGGCCCACGCGAGGGGAGCTTGTCCCCGACCTTGCCCGAGGCCGAGGTGAGGCATGGCGGAGACGGTGGGGCAAAGGGTTGCCGCCAGCAGAGGCCAGAGACGGGCGGCAGATGGCAGGGGAACGGACGGATCGGGCCTTGGGGCACCGGATCTGGCCGGTTTCCGGGGCCGACGGGGCACCGGCGCGGCGGAGCTTCATGGGCGGGGGCGGCCATCTAGGGCGGCGGCGACGGTTTCCTGGGGCGGCTCCGGCGGGGTAGGCAGCGTTGCGCGGCAGCGGGACGGCAAGCGAGCGGCACGCAACGATGCGGCGACGGCGGGCTGCGCGGGGCGACGCGCGAC
>NC_041383.1:633619605-633635928 GCF_002162155.2 Triticum dicoccoides
GCTAGTGGGCTATTGTGGAGGGATGCTGGGCTGCAAAGAGAAGGGGAGTTTCGCGGTTACACGGTTAACTGTTGGGGCATCAAACGACCTCAAAATGGAACGAGTGTGTCTGGGCTCAGAACCGACAACAGAGAGAACCGGGAGGAGCCAGATAGATGCAAGTTTTGAAAAACATGTAGATGAAATGCAGATGATGACATGGTAAAGTGCAACACGCAAGTAAATGACATGGAAACGACGGCGAATAAGTGGAAGACACCTAGCGCATCGGTCTCGGGGCGTTACAATTCTCGTCCGCTAACAAGAGATCTCGTCCCGAGATCTTAGAACCGAGATGGAAGAAAAAAGGATGAGGTGAATTAAGAACGCAAGAGAGAAGATGAATAAAGTCGAGAGCACTCGGGTAGAAAAGATGAACTGCGAATATGGCGAGAATCAAGTGCTCAAGGATTAAGATAGAAACTGAAACCACTTTGGTTAGAATAAGATGGGAAAGGAATAAGAACAAAAGAATTCCGGCAGCACTCTGGCTGAAAATGGGAGGAATAGAACATGAACTTCACAAGATGGGATGACACTTGACGAGATGAACAACACAATGCCTCTAGAAAAGTAGAGGAATGAAAAGAACGGATAAAAGAACAACAACTTCCACCATGAATAAATTAGATAGCATCCTTATAGGACATGTTGAACAGAGTTATTGGAAAAAATCAACAACAAAAGAATAAGCTTGTTGTGGACTTATAGAAAAACATCTGAAAACTTGAGGTGGAATTATGCCACAACCAAATGCTTCAATAACTGAGAAGAACAAAGAAATGCAAAACTCCACTTCAAAAGAATTTGAACGAGATCTTGGATAAGGCATGTGACTGATGGAATCCAATCTTACATCACACTTTGAAAAGAACTGGGAATAGCTCCAGAATAATTAGAAGAGTCGGGTAAGATCCTGGAAAAAGACATGTGGATGCCCACTAAAAAGAAGCACCATTGAAAACGATTGAAGAAGCGAGATGATGCACGGGAACGATTGAAACACTTGAATGAGGTGACAACCTCGAAATAATAGAATGCAGACATGAACCTTCTGAGATGTCTGTAGCACTCTGGAAGGATTTAACTGGCGAGAGGCGAATGAGCAAGGGGAGAACATTTTATAAAGGAAAGAATATGATCAACACCAAATACTTGAATTGAATCCACCGGAAAAGAAAGCGAGACAAACAATGATGAACTAGACAAGAATTCACCGGTTCAAGTGATTGAGGAAAGACTGAAGAGGCTCCACGCGAATGAAATTGATGCTCAAAAGAGACTCAGGCTCCGGGAAGAAGAGGGGTGGGCGCGAAAAACTAAGTCAACTTGGAAGGGCGAACCGACGAATAACATTAAGATAAAAACAGCGGTTGAAATAATCGAGGAAAGAATGCAAAGGCTTTGCACAAGTAGGATGGATACTCGATTATGGACTCTGGCTCCGAGAAGAAAAAGGATGTGCGGGTGGGGGAAAAGAAAGACAACTGAGGACGACATTGTTTCTCTTCAGACGACATTGCTTCCCCGTCCGAGAAAGAGCTGAGGATCTATGTTGCAAAGATGAAGACGGATCGGATCATCTCAAAGAGAAGTGCACCGGTTGAACAAAGGTTAGACAACGAATGAAAACACCTGCGCGATCCTAAAGAAAATTTGAAGGCGAAGAGGAGTAATTCAAAACACCTACGTCAAGATTCCTCACCAGAGCAACGAAGAGGCTCAGGATTAAAAAGAATTCCTACTCTCCGATATAACTAGACATAGAAATAGTTTTCTTCTAGACTCGACAACGGCCAACTACAATCAATCAAGGGGGGCTCCTATGGTCGGTCAAGGCTCTCATACCAACTTGTCACGCCCAATATGTGACCCTATCCTAAAGGAACTCGAAGGTCCCACCAAGGATAGAAGCGCATATTGGAGACACTTTTGCAAGGTGGATATCATTACATCGTACCATTACATAATAGTTGGGGATAAATAAAAAAGGCATACAATGCCACATGAATACAACAACATCAAGGGTAACATCTGACTACAGATGAAATAGAAATAGAAACTCAAACGACATCCATACTGCTAGCCCAGGCTGCCAACCAGGAACATATCCCCTGAATGAAGAAAAAGCGGAAGAAGAGCTCCAAAACAAGTAAACATCGCTCTTGCGTCATGAACATCGCATTATATGTACCTGCAACTGTTCTTGTAGTAAACTGTGAGCCACGAGGACTCAGCAATCCCATTACCATGGGTATCAAGACTAGCAAAGCTTAATGGGTATGGAATGGATACGTGGTGAGGTTGCAGCAGCGACTAAACATGTATGGTGGCTAACATACGAGTACAAGAATAAGATGAGAAGCTACGCAAATGGTCGCAAACTAGTAATGATCAAGAAGTGATCATGAACTACTGATGTTCAAACATAACCCCACCGTGTTCTCTTCTTGACCCACTCGAAAAGAGACAGTCATGGTTACACACGCGGTTGGGTATTTTAGTTCGAATCTGGTGTCAAGTTTGCTACAACCGAATATCAAAAACTCTCATCTGCCACATAACCGCAGACACGGCTTTCGAAAGATCAAACCCGGCAAGGGTGTCCCAACTTAGCCCATAACAAGCTCATGATCCATGGAAACAATCCTCCATTGCGTGACATCCGATCAGACTCGGGATCCCTGTGCACAAGACATTTCGACAATGGTAAAACAAAACCAGCAAGACCTCCCGGTGTGCTAACAAATCCCGATAGGAGCCGCACGTATCTTGTTCTTAGGGCACAGCGGATAGGCCAGACGTCGGGTTGGCTGAGACCCTGGTTGCCCAGGGGGCGATAGACATCGCCCAAGTTGGACCAACACTCAGAGGAGCATTGGCCCGGGGGTTGATTAAAAATACTAGGGGTCCGGAGAAAATCACCTATTTAAGTTTTAGTTGTTATATTAGGCAAATGGAAAACAAATGTTGGGCCTTGCTGGAAGAGTTTTATTCAAACCAAACTGTCAAGAGGGTCCCATACCCCTCACTGTGTTAGGGACGCAAAATCAAGGAACATAATACGGGTATGACAGAAACTAGGGTGGCAAGAGTGGAACAAAATACCAGGCATAAGGCCGATCCTTCTACCCTTTACTAAGTATATAGATGCATTAATTAAATAAGAGATCTTTTGATATCCCAAAAATCCATGATATCCATGTTCCAACATGGAACAACCTACAACTGCACCTGCAACTAGCAACGCTATAAGAGGGGCTGAGAAAAGTGGTAACATAGCCAAAAAACGGTTTGATAGGAAGGATGAAAAAGGTTAGAGGCTGTCATGGAAATTTGGGAGGCTTGATAAACAATTGGTAGGAAGCGCGACATAGCGATAGCATCGAGAGAACTAGCATAGCAACAATAGTAGTGAGATCCAGGGTGACGGTCATCTTGCCTGAAATCCCACTAGGAAGAAGAACGAGTCCATAAAGAAGACGAATGGGCGAAGGCGAACCAAGCATAGACGAACGTATCCTCACGATCGCAACGAAATAGGAACTATCGAGAAGAAGCACAACTGGAAAGAAGCAAACAACAAGGTAAACACACACCACATAAACATGGCATGATGCTCAACCGAGGATGATGCATGACAAGGCTACATGATGCTACTCATGGCAATAGATGATGCATACGAGAACATCACAACAAAGCAAGATTAAATGAGGCCGGAAACAACATATAACAATTCCGATAAGTCCTCATATGCTAATTTAGAAATTGGCCCAGATCTGAACAAACATTAAGTTGAAATTGTTAAACAGCAAGTTAAATAGCACCATGATGATCTACACGAAATTCTAGTCAAGTTACATATAAAGTTCATTTAATTCAGAGCTACGGCCTAGAAAATATGATCAAAACAAGTTAAACAAGGCATTGATGCAAAAAGCATTAAACATCAAGCAAACATACTCCAAACATGGATGCAACAAGATCAACACATACACACGAAACAAGTTTGAAGGACAAGTTGTCCAAAACAGCAACTAGGCACTTTGCAACCATCAAAACAACATGCTACAGGAATCATATGAGCACAAACGTGACATGCTCTTCAAGTACAGATAACATACTTCGAATATCATTAAGGTTCAGGTTCATAGGCATCAAGATTAAACCAATATGATCAATGCAAAATGCAACTTTATAACACAGCAGCATAATACATGAGCAGAGTTAATATGATGGCATGTTGGAGGCATAAAACAAAGATGCTACAACAACTATACATAGCAACCAAGGGCATGGCATCAAATTACACTTAACAAGTAGAAAATAACATCAAAGCATCATATACATATGGCCCATGGATTGGTGGGAACCATCAAGACAAGTTTGAATGTTGAAACATTTTTAGCAAGTGTAAAACAACAACATTATGATAGCATTTTTTCAAGCACTAAAAAGAGGCATATGGTATCCAAAATTATCAAAAATGGCATGTGAACAGAGTACTCATAACATACTTCAAAACATGTTATTGGAGCATCTCCAAAATAGGCATAGAATAATTACTATGAAGCTCACAACATGGCAACATGATGTTAACAGAAAATTGAAACATTATATAGTCATGTTCATGGCAATGAAAACATATGCTACAAGACATATATGAGGCATAAAAAGGCATGTCATGATAGAGCATAACATGGAAAACAAAACATGTCAACTAAGAATCTCCAGATTATGCATGGGTTAATTGGTAGCATCAAGAAAACATAGTAACATAATAAGACACAATCAGACTTGACAGAACAGTAACATGGTGCTCAAAAGAAAATCACACAAAAAGATATAAAAATGATAAATAGGCAAGTTACAGCAGTTTTCAGCAGTTAACAGCACCATGCACTTTTGCAACAGAGATTAGCATGTCAATATGCACCCTAAAATGAATTCAAAGCACACTAACATGTAGATTATGAAGAGCATAACATGTGCGTATCAAGATCATCACCATAGGATCTACAGAGACGAAGTTACACCACTCACCATATGCATACATGATGTTAACATGCAGCAGTTTACAACAGTTTATATCACTTAGCAGTTTTGCAACCAAGATTAGGGCATAAAGATGAAAAACATGAATAAAAACTACTCCATCATGTAGAGCATCAAGATAGGAACATTTTGACATATTATGCATGCAAAACGGAGCAACATGCATAGAGTTATCACTTGGCAAACATGCACACATTATGTAGCAATGCAACGACTTGGCCATTTTCCTAAAAAATGGACGAGCGCAAAATAACTATATCTCGCACGGGCTAAACATAGGGGTGGGGCACTAGGCTCACCATAGCAGGCCAAGGCCCAGTTGGGGAAGAGGCCTGGCAGGCCAGGCGAGCTAGGCCGGGTCATGGGGCCCACATGAGGGGAGCTTTTCCTCGACCTTTCCCGAGGCCGAGGCAAGGCATGGCGGCGGCGGCGGGGCGAAGGGCTCCGGCGAGCGGAGGTCGGAGACGGGCGGCGAACGGCAGGGGAACAGATGGATCGGGCCTTGGGGCACCGGATCCGGTCGGTTTTCGGGGCTGACGGGGCACCGGCGTGGCGGAGCTTCACGGGAGGGGGCGGCCATCCAGGGCGGCGGCGCTGGTTTCCTGGGGCGCCTCCGGCGGGGCATCTAGCGGCGTGCAGCGATGCGGCGGCAGCAGGTTGCATGGGGCAGCATGCGGGGCGAACAGGTGGCAGCGTCTGGTTCGCTGCGGGCGGCGGCGGACATGTCCGGCGGGGGGGATTTGTGTGGTGGCGCGAGTAGGGGGAAGGCTAGGGTTTGGACTGAGATTTGGAAGGGGGAGGGCATTTATATAGGTAGAGGGAATTAGGAGAGTCCAAATGAGGTGCAGTTTTCGCCCACACGATCGTGATGCAATGGCAGAGAGCATGGAGGGGTTTTAGATGGGCTAGTGGGATGTTGTGCAGGGTGCTGGGCTGCAAAGAGAAGCGGGGTTTCACGGTTACACTGTTAACCGTTGGGACATCAAATGACCTCCAAATGGAACGAAATTTGACATGCGGTCTATCGGTGATGTACCAAGACCACTCGTCAACTCTCGGCCCATTCTGAGAATGTCTTTCTGTGGCTCAAAAAACGAGATCTGGGAGGTGCCGCGGGCGTGTGCGAGTGTGTATGGGCTCAGAGCCGACAATGTAGAAAACCGGGAGGATCCAGACAGATGCAAGTTTTGAAAAACATGCATATGAAATGCAGATGATGACATGGCAAAGTACAACATGCAAGTAAATGACATGGCAACGACGGTGGATAACTAGAAGACACCTGGCGCAAAGGTCTGAGGGCGTTACATATGGACTGTTATTTCACATTATGTCACAAGACTTATGCCTTTTCTCTCTTATTTCACAAGGTTTACATAAAGAGGGGGAATGCCGGAAGCTGGATTCTGGGTTGGAAAAGGAGCAAATATTAGAGGCCTATTCTGCACAACTCTAAAAGTCCTAAAACTCCATGAAAGTTAGTTTTGGATTATATTAAAAATATTGGGTGAAGAAATCACCAGAGGGGGGCCACCCACAGTCCACGAGGGTAAGGGCACGCCCTACCCCCCTGGGCGCGCCCCTTGCCTCGTGGGCCACCTGGAAGCCCCCCGATGCCCATCTTCTGGTATAAGGTGTCTTTTGCCCTGCAAAAAATCATAAGGAAGCTTTTGGGACGAAGCGCCGCCGTCTCAAGGTGGAACCTTGGCGGAACCAATCTAGGGCTCTGGCGGAGCTGTTCTGCCGGGGAAACATCCCTCCGGGAGGGGGAAATCATCACCATCTATCCTCTCATCGGGAGGGGGTCCATCTCCATCAACATCTTCACCTGCACCATCTCCTCTCAAACCCTAGTTCCTCTCTTGTATCCGATCTTTGTCTCAAAACCTTAGATTGGTACTTCTGGGTTGCAATTACTCCTTGTAGTTTATGCTAGTTGGTTTATTCGGTGGAAGATCATATGTTTAGATCCTTTATGCACATTAATACCCCTCTGATTATGAACATGAATATGATTTGTGAGTATTTACGTTTGTTCCTGAGGACATGGGAGAAGTCTTGTTATAAGTAGTCATGTGAATTTGGTATTCGTTTGATATTTTGATGAGATGTATGTTGTCTCTCCTCTAGTGGTGTTATGTGAACATCGACTACATGACACTTCACCATTGTTTGGGCCTAGAGGAAGGCATTGGGAAATAATAAGTAGATGATGGGTTGCTAGAGTGATAGAAGCTTAAACCCTAGTTTATGCATTGCTTCTTAAGGGGCTGATTTGGATCCATATGTTTCATGCTATGGTTCGGTTTACCTTAATTCTTCTTTCGTAGTTGCGGATGCATGTGAGAGGGGTTAATCATAAGTTGGATGTTTTTCCAAGGAAGGGCAGTATCCAAGCACCGGTCCACCCACATATCAAATTATGAAAGTAACCAACGTGAATCATATGAGCATGATAAAAATTAGCTTGACGATAATTCCCATGTGTCCTCGGGAGCGCTTTCCTTTATATAAGAGTCTGTCCAGGCTTGTCCTTTGCTACAAAAGGGATTGGGACACCTTGATGCACCTTAGTTACTTTTGTTACTTGTTACCCCTTACAAATTACCTTATCACAAAACTATCTATTACCGATAATTTCAGTGCTCGCAGAGAATACCTTACTGAAAACCGCTTGTCATTTCCTTCTGCTCCTCATTGGGTTCGACACTCTTACTTATCGAAAGATCTATGATACATCCGCTATACTTGTGGGTCATCAAGACTCTTTTCTGGAGCCGCTGCCGGGGAGTGAAGCGCCTTTGGTAGGTGGATTTTAGTAAGGAAAAATTTATATAGTATGCTGAAATTTACTGTCACTTGCCACTATGGAAAATAATCCTTTGAGGGGCTTCTTAGGGGTATCTTGACCCCGACCAGTAGGGGAAAGAGTTGCTCCTCAACATATTGAACCTACTAAAAATGTTTACTTTGAAATTCCTTCGGGTATGATAGAGAAACTGCTAGCTAATCCCTTTACAGGAGATAGAACATTACATCCTGATATGCACCTAATCTATGTGGATGAAGTTTGTGGATTATTTAAGCTTGCAGGTATGCCTGAAGACATTATCAAGAAGAAGATCTTCCCTTTATCTTTGAAGGGAAAGGCATTGACATGGTTTAGGCTATGTGATGATATTGGATCATGGAACTACAACCGATTGAAATTGGAATTTCGTCAGAAGTTTTATCCTATGCATCTGGTTCATCATGATCGTAATTATATATATAATTTTTGGCCTCACGAAGGAGAAAGTACCGCTCAAGATTGGGGGAGGCTTAAGTCAATGTTATATTCGTGCTCCAATCATGAACTCTCAAGCGAAATTATTATTCAAAAAATTTACGCTCAACTTTCTCTCAATAATCGCGCCATGCTCGATACTTCTTGTATTGGTTCTTTTATGATGAAGACTATTGAATTCAGATGGGATTTATTGGAAAGAATTAAATGCAACTCTAAAGATTGGGAACTCGAGGAAGGTAAGGAGTCAGGTATAACACCTAAGTTTGATTGTGGTAAATCTTTTATGGATACCGATGCTTTTCGTGAATTTAGCACTAAATATGGACTTGACTCTGAGAAAGTAGCTTCTTTCTGTGAATCATTTGCTACTCATGTTGATCTCCCTAAGAAGAAGTGGTTTAAACATCATCCTCCCATTGAAGTAAAAGTAGTAGAACCTATTAAAGTTGAATAAAATACTATTACTTATAATGTTGATCCTATTGTTCCTACTACTTATATTGAGAAACCACCTTTTCCTGTTAGAATAAAGGATCATGCTAAAGCTTCAACTGTGGTTCGTAAGAGTAAGGCTAGAACACCTACACCCCTGATTAAATTAAAGTTGAACCTATTATTCCTATGGTTAAGGATCTCTTAGTCGATAATATTGATGGGCCTGTTATTTACTTCTGCGATGAAGCTGCTAGAATTGCTAGACCCGATACTAAAAATAAACATGGACCTGTTTTTGGCATGCATGTTGTTTCTGTTAAAATAGGAGATCATTGTTATAATGGCTTATGTGATATGGGTGCTAGTGCGAGTGCAATACCTCATTCCTTATGCAAAGAAATTATGCATGATATTGCACCTGCTGAGATAGAAGATATTGATGTTACTATTAAGCTTGCCAATAGAGATACTATTTCACCAATTGGGATTGTTAGAGATGTTAAAGTCTTGTGTGGGAAAGTTAAATATCCTACTGATTTTCTTATTCTTTGTTCCCCACAATATGACTTTTGTCCCACTATATGTGGTAGACCCTTCTTGAATATTGTTAATGCTAAGATAGACTTTGAAAAGGATATTGTTACTATTGGCTTAGGGGATATGTCTCATGATTTAAATTTTACTAAATTCCATAGACAACCCCATGATAAAGAATTGCCTAGTAAAGATGAAATTATTGTCTTGCTTCTATTTCCGTGCCTCCTAATGATCCTTTCAAACAATATTTGCTAGACCATGAAAATGATATGTTTATGAATGAAAGAAGGGAAATAGATGAAGTATTCTTTAAACAGGGACCTATTTTGAAACACAACTTGACTGTTGAAATCCTAGAGGGTCCTCCTCCACCCAAGGGTGATCCCGTGTTTGAGCTTAAACCATTACCTGATACTCTTAAATATGCTTATCTTGATGAAAATAAGATATATCCTGTTATTATTAGTGCTCCCTTTTAGAGAAGGAAGAAGAGAAATTATTGAAAACTCTGAATAAGCACCGTGCTGCTATTGGATATACTCTTGATGCCATCACAAAATAAAGCTGGAGAAAGACGCTAAACCAGTTATTGATCACCAACGACGGTTAAACCCTAAGATGAAGGAAGTGGTAAGAAATGAAATACTAAAGCTTCTGGAGGCAGGTATAATTTACCATGTTGCTGATAGTCAGTGGGTAAGTCATGTCCATTGTGTCCCTAAGAAGAGAGGTATTATTGTTGTTCCTAATGATAAAGATGAATTGATCCCACAAAGAATTCTTATAGGTTATAGAATGGTAATTTATTTCCATAAATTAAATAAAGTTACCAGAAAAGATCATTACCATTTACCTTATATTGATCAAATGCTAGAAAGATTATCTAAAGATACACATTTTTGCTTTCTAGACGGTTATTCCGGTTTCTCCCAAATACATGTGTCGATAGAGGATCAAGATAAGACAACTTTTACTTTCCCTTTCGGTACCTTTTCTTATAGACGTATCGTTTTGGTTTATCTAATGCACCTGCTACCTTTCAAAGATGTATGACTGGTATATTCTCTGACTTTTGCGAAAAGATTGTTGATGTTTTCATGGATGATTTCTCCATGTATGGAACTTCTTTTGATGATTGCTTAAGCAACCTTGATCGAGTTTTGCAGAGATGTGAAGAAACTAATCTTGTCTTGAATTGGGAGAAGTGGCACTTTGTGGTTAATGAAGGTATTGTCTTGGGGCATAAAATTTCTGAAAGATGTATTGATTTTGATAAAGCTAATGTTGATGTTATTGAAAAGATGTTGTGTCCTAAGGACATCAAAGGTATAAGAAGTTTCCTCGGTCATGCCGGTTTTTATAGGAGGTTCATTAAAGACTTCTCAATAATTTCTAGGCCTCTAACTAATCTCTTACAAAAAGATGTTCCTTTTGTCTTTGATGATGATTGTGTAGCAGCATTTGAAATACTTAAGAAAGCCTTGATTTCTGCACCTATTGTTCAGCCACCTGATTGGAATTTACCCTTTGAAATCATGTGTGATGCTAGCGATTATGTTGTAGGTGTTGTTCTAGTACAAAGAGTTGATAAGAAATTAAATGTTATCCAATATGCTAGTAAAACTCTAGACAGTGGCCAGAGAAGTTATGCTACTACTGAAAAAGAATTTTTAGCACTTGTATTTGCATGTGATAAATTCAGACCTTATATTGTTTATTCTGAAGTAACTGTTCACACTGATCATGCTGCTATTAAATACCTTATGGAAAAGAAAGATGCTAAACCTAGACTTATTAGGTGGGTTCTCTGTCTACAAGAATTTGATTTCCATATTATTGATAGAAAGGGAACTAAGAACCCCGTTGCAGACAACTTGTCTACGTTAGAGAATGTTGTTGATGACCCACTACCTATTGATGATAGCTTTCCTGATGAACAATTGGTTGTCATAAATGCTTCTCGTACTACTCCATGGTATGCTGAGTATGCTAATTACATTGGTTCTAAATTTATACCACCTAGTTTCACATACCAGCAAAAGAAAGAGTTTTTCTATGATTTAAGACATTACTTCTAGGATGACCCACACCTTTATAAAGAAAGAATAGATGGTGTTATTAGACGTTGTGTACCTGAGCATGAACAGGAACAGATCCTATGCAAGTGTCACTCCGAGGCATATGGAGGACATCACGCGGGGGATAGAACTGCACATAAGGTATTACAATCTGGTTTTTATTGGCCTACTCTCTTCAAAGATGCCTGTAAGTTTGTCTTGTCATGTGATGAATGCCAAAGAATTGGTAATATTAGTAGACATCAAGAAATGCCTATGAACTATTCACTTATTATTGAACCATTTGATGTTTGGGGCTTTGATTATATGCCATTGTTTCCTTCCTCTAATGGATATACACATATTTTAGTTGTTGTTGATTACGTTACTAAGTAGGTAGAAGCTATTCCAACTAGTAGTGTTGATCATAACACTTCTATTGAGATGCTTAAAGAAGTCATTTTTCAGAGGTTTGGAGTCCCTAGATACTTAATGACTAATGGTGGTTCACATTTTATTCATGGTGATTTTCGTAAAATGCTTGCTAAGTATGATGTTAATCATAGAATTTCATCTCCATACCATCCATGGTCTAGCGGTCAAGTAGAATTGAGTAACAAAGAGCTTAAATTAATTTTGCAAAAGACTGTTAATAGATCTAGAAAGAATTGGTCCAAGAAACTTGATGATGCATTATGGGCCTATATAACTGCATATAAAAATCCTATGGGTATGTCTCCGTATAAAATGATTTATGGAAAAGCTTGTCACTTACCTCTCAAACTAGAACATAAGGCATATTGGGCTATTAAAGAGCTCAACTATGATTTCAAACTTGCTGGTGAGAAGATGCTATTTGACATTAGCTCACTTGATGAATGGAGAACCCAGGCCTATGAGAATGCCAAACTGTTTAAAGAAAAAGTTAAAAGATGGCATGACAAAAGGATACAAAAGCGTGAGTTTAATGTAGGTGATTATGTTTTGCTATACAACTCTCGTTTAAGATTTTTTGTAGGACAACTTCTCTCTAAATGGGAAGGTCCTTACGTTATTGAAGAGGTCTATTGTTCCGGTGCTATAAAAATCAACAACTTCGAAGGCACAAATCCGAAGGTGGTGAACAGTCAAAGAATCAAACATTATATCTCAGGTAATACCATAAATGTTGAAAAAATTGTTATTGACACTGTAACGCCGGAGGAGTACATAAGGGACACTTTCCAGAACGTTTCAGACTCCGAAAAGGAATAGGTATGTGGTACGGTAAGGAAATCGACTCCAAAACAGTTCTAATAGCATTTTTTTCTCCGTTTTGGAATATTTAAGAAAATAGGAAAATAAGAAGTAGTCCGGAAAGGATACGATGCATCCACGAGGGTGGAGGGCGCGCCCTACCCCCCTGGGCACGTCCCCATGCGTCGTGCGCACCTTGTGTGCCCTCCGGACTCCATTTTCTTGCACGATACTTCTTTTGGTCGGTAAAAATTCATTATATAATCTCCCGAAGGTTTTTACCACCGTACCAGGGTGAAATCTTCTATTTTTGTTTTTGAGCTGTTTTCTACCAGAGTTTTTCTAGGTCAGGCATCATGTCGTCCCCCTCCTCCAACAATATGGGTGATGATGCTTGGCTAATGAAGATAGAGACGAAGCGAGAAGAAATCGGGGAAATCAAGGAAAGTGACAAGATCAAGGAGGCCATGGAGGAGCAAGTACGGACAGTAGAAGAAGAAGGCTTCCTTCAACCCCACTACAATCATCTCACCCCTACTGAAATTGAGCTTTCAAGATGATTGAGCTAGCTCGCATACAAAATAAGTATCTCACACGTGAAAATATTTTGTTTCAAGAGCATGTCACTGCACTCAAGGGCATTATCTGCAAGTTGGAGGATCTCCTACGCTCGATGTGCGATACCTCGTCATCAACAACTCCATCACCACCACCTCCGGAGAAAGAGACATAATCACATGGGTATGGGCACTCCCCTTGGAAATAACCAAGCTTGGGGGAGGTGCCCCGGTATCATATCACCATCGCACTTCTATCTTTCCCTTTTTCTTAGTTCGATCCTTTTGGTTATATCTTGATCTAGTAGAATAAAGTGTAGTATGATCTAGTTTTGAATTTTTGTGTTGATCCATATCTATGTAATAAGGTTCGTGAGCTATATAATAAAGATTAGTTTTGAGTCAAGGGCTTTGCTATCTTGCTAGGATCTTGAGGGAATAAAAGAAAAAGAAAGAATAAAAAGAAACAAAAAGATCATATTGATCTTATGGAGAGTAATGACTTCACATATAAAGAGTATGATGAATAAAAGTTGCTGAGAGTTGACAAACATAGTTTTGGTCATCGTTGCAATTAATAGGAAGTAATAAAGAAAGAGAGGTTTTCACATATAAATATACTATCTTGGACATATTTTATGATTGTGAGCACTCATTAAAATATGACATGCTAAAAAGTTGATGTTGGACAAGGAAGACAACGTAATGGGTTATGTTTTCTTATATCTGAAATAAAGTATATTGTCATGGATCATCCAACATGTTGAGATTGTCTTTCCCACTCATGCTAGCCACTTTCTTTGCACTAAGTAGAGATACTACTTGTGCTTCCAAACATCCTTAAACCCAGTTTTGCCATGAGAGTCCACCATATCTACTTATGGATTGAGTAAGATCCTTCAAGTAAGTTGTCATTGTTGCAAGCAATAAAAATTGCGCTCTAAATATGTATGGTCTATTAGTGTGGAGATAATAAGCTTTATACGAGCTTGTGATACGGAAGAAATAAAAGCGACGGACTGCATAATAAAGGTCCCTATCACAAGTGGCAATATAAAGTGATGTTCTTTTGCATTAAGAGTTTGTACATCCAACCATAAAAGCACATAACAGCCTCTGCTTCCCTCTGCGAGGGGCCTATCTTTTATTTGTCTTCTACCTTATATAAGAGTTATGGTGATATTCACCATTCCTTTTTACACTTTATCCTTTGGCAAGCACTGTGTGTTGGAAAGATCCTGATATATATACCCAATTGGATGTAGGTTTTCATAAAGTATTATTGTTGACATTACCCTTGAGGTAAAAGGTTGGGAGGCGAAACTATATGCCCCTATATTTCTCTGTGTCCGATTGAAACTTCGTACCCATATCGCGTGAGTGTTAGCAATTGTGAAAGACTAAATGATAGTTGAGTATGTGGACTTGCTGAAAAGCTCTTATATATTGAATCTTTCTGATGTTATGATAAATTGCAATTGCTTCTATGACTGAGATTACAGTTTGCTAGTTTTCAATGAAGTTTCTGATTCATACTTGACACCGTGAATAGATTGTTACTTTAAGCATAAGAAACCATATGACAATATATATATATATATATATATATATATATATATATATATATATATATGTGTGTGTGTGTGTGTGTGTGTGTGTGTGTGTGTGTGTGTGTGTTGCTGTTCTAAGGATGATCATGATGCCCTCATGTCCGTATATTATTTTATCGACACCTCTATCTCTAAACATGTGGACATATTTTTCGATATCGGCTTCCGCTCGAGGACAAGCGAGGTCTAAGCTTGGGGGAGTTGATACGTCCATTTTGCATCATGCCTTTATATTGATATTTATTGCAATATGGGATGTTATTTCACATTATGTTACAATACTTATGCCTTTTCTCTCTTATTTTACAAGGTTTACATGAAGAGGGGGAATGCCGACAGCTGGATTCTAGGCTTGAAAAGGAGCAAATATTAGAGACCTATTCTGCACAACTCCAAAAGTCCTGAAACTCCACAAAAGTCAGTTTTGGAATATATTCAAAATATTGGGCGAAGAAAGCACCAGAGGGGGGCCACCCACATTCCACGAGGGTGTGGGCACGCCTAGTCAGTTTTGCAATATATTAAAAATATTGGGCGAAGAAACCACCAGAGGGGGGCCACCCACAGTCCACGAGGGTGGGGGCGCGCCCTACCCCCCTGGGCTTGCCCCTGCCTCATGGGCCACCTGGAAGCCCCCCAATGCCCATATTCTGTTATAAGGTGTCTTTTGCCCTAAAAAATCATAAGGAACCTTTCGGGACGAAGCGCCGCCGTCTCGAGGCGGAACCTTGGCGGAACCAATCTAGGGCTCCGGCGGAGCTGTTCTGCCGGGGAAACATCCCTTTAGGAGGGGGAAATCATTGCCATCGTCATCACCATTGATCCTCTCATCGGGAGGGGATCCATTGTAACGCCCCAGATATACTTTCCATATTTGTATCCAACTCTTGCCGTCTCCGGCGCTATGTTATATTTATTTCTCGGGTTCGGGTCTTTGTCTCCGTGTGTTGTTTTCTTTTCGTGCATCTCTTATCATGTCATCACGTGCATTGCATTTGCATACATGTTCATCTCATGCATTCGAGCATTTTCCCCGTTGTCCGTTTTGCATTCCGGCGCTTCGTTCTCATCCGGTGGTCATTTCTAGTCTTCTTTCATGTGTGGGGTTTAAACATTTCCGGATTGGACCGAGACTTGCCAAGCGGCCTTGGTTTACTACCGGTAGACCGCCTGTCAAGTTTCGGGTCATTTGGACTTCGTTTGATACTCCAACGGTTAACCGAGGGACCGAAAAGGCCTCGTGGGTGTTGCAGCCCAACACCCTCCAAATTTGGCCCAAAACCCACCAAACTCTACTCCATGTCCTAGAGCGTTCGATCACGATCGTGTGGGCGAAAACCGCACCTCATTTGGACTCTCCTAGCTCCACTTATGCCTATTTATACCCCCTCCATTCGGATCTCTTCTTCCCCCGTCCGAAACCCTAGTTTTAAAAAAAAACAGACCAACCCCCCCCCCCACCGACGGACGTGTCCGGATCCGACCGGACAACGTCCGCCCACCGCCGC
>NC_041383.1:633636257-633642656 GCF_002162155.2 Triticum dicoccoides
GCCGCCCCCCGGCGACCTCCTCCACCGCCGGCGCACCCCGCAGCTCCGGCGAGCTCGAGCTCCACAGCCGGCGCCGCCTCGGCTTCCGCGCCGCGATCCCGATCTGGATCCGGTCGCGTGAACAGTAAACCCTAACCCCCGATTTTTTTTGCTAAGTCCTGGAAATTTTGATCCAAGTTGCTCTGTTCGAGGTCCCGTAACTTTGCAACCGTAGCTCCGTTTTGGGCGTATGATATATCAAAATCTTCGCCTCGACATGTACATCATTTCATTCCATTGCATCATTTGCATTTGAGGTCATCTTGATGCCAGAAATGCTGTTAGAAGGAGGCTTCGTGAGTTAAATTGCAGATTCGTTAGTTCATCATGCACTTTTGTCATTTATGCCATGTTTAATTCGTGCATGATATGCCTGTGCCCCTTTGGGATGAATTGTTAAGCATTTTGTCTTCTTTCCAGAGGTGCCACCCATGTATTTTTAGGATGTGTGTGTTGTCTTGTGCAAGCTTGCGAAGAGAGGTACCTGAGATTGCAGATTTCAGGGACTTGGTGATTTTCACAAAGTCTGGGATATTTTAGTTCATGATGCTAGATGTCCAGCTTGTTTCCTAGTGATCCGTGCCTCTTTTTAGGATGATCAGTAAGGGAGTTTTGATATTTATGTTATGCTCTATCCATCCATGTCTTTGTTTGCATATGTGGAGTGCTCTAGGTTGACTTAATCGAGCTCAACTTTTGCTTCGTTGTTAATCTGGGCAGATCGTCAACTTGTTTGCGATTTTGCCGATGCTACCGTTAGTGTTCCATGCATGCTATGCCTTTGTTCTTGCCATGTGTAGCTAGCACATTGTGCCTTCTTGCTGGTTATATGCTTTCCTTGCCATGACTTGCACCGTAGTGAGTGCATCGAGCTCGTTTACATGCCTTTGTGAGTTATATTTTAGCGTGTCTCAGTTTTCACTAAGTCCGAAAACTGATTGTGTTCGAGCTATGTTCGTGAGCTCGGTAGAGTATTTTGTGAACCCTTTTGGCCCCAGGTCACTTTGGGTGTATTGTTAAGCTTGTTGAGTAGCTCCATGCCATGTTCTTACTTGTCATGTTCAGGTTTTCTACCATGTTGTTTTGCTGCTCCGAAGAGAGCATCGTGATCTGAAATTTCAGACTAGTGTTAATTTCAGTAAGTCTGGAATCTGTTTTGCATTTGCGTTTTAACCATGCTTGTTTGAACCTCTTAATGGATGAATTTGCCTATGGCTCAGTGCTAGTGTTTTGTCAACCATCTTGTGTACATCACTGCCATGTATTTTGTTTCCATGTTTGGTGGCTGTAGCATGTTCATTTCGTTGCATTTAGATGCCTACTTGCTGTAAATCGCAGACCGGTGTCGTATCTTAAAACGCTCGCCATTTCCAAACCGTAGCACCGATTCCTATGATCTTTATATCGTTTTCAAGCGATTTCATCCCCTCTATCCAGTGGCACACTTGGTTTTCCAAGTTGATGCCAGGTTCATGCATTTACTGTCATATCTTGCATTTTGCATCCCGCATCGCATCCCGCATAGCATATCGTCATTTCATCAAATTGCTTGGTCTTGCCCGTGTTTGATTGTATCCTTGTTGCTTGTTTGTCTTGTGGGTAGAGCCGGGAGACGAGTTCGCTACCGAGGAGCCCGTTGAGTTTGCTTGCGAGGATCCAGTCAAGTCTGACAACTGTGCAGGCAAGATGATCATACCCTCGAAATCACTACTATCTTTGCTATGCTAGTTTGCTCGCTCTTTTGCTTTGCCACTGCTACGATGCCTACCTTTTGCTTGTCAGCCTCCCAATTGCCATGTTGATCCTCTAACCCACCATTGTCCTAGCAAACCGTTGATTGGCTATGTTACCGCTTTGCTCAGCCCTTCTTATAGCGTTGTTAGTTGCAGGTGAAGATTGAAGCCGTTCCTTGTTGGAACACTTATTTTCTTGTTGGGATATCATTATATTGCTATGTTGTCTTAATGCATCTATATACTTGGTAAAGGGTGGAAGGCTCGGCCTCTCGCCTAGTGTTTTGTTCCACTCTTGCCGCCCTAGTTTCCGTCATATCGGTGTTATGTTCCCGGATTGTTGCGTCCCTTACGCGGTTGGGTTATAATGGGAACCCCTTGATAGTTCGCCTTGATTAAAGCTTTTCCAGCAATGCCCAACATTGGTTTTACCATTTGCCACCTAGCCTCTTTTTCCCTTGGGTTTCCGGAGCCCGAAGGTCATCTTATTTTAACCCCCCCGGGCTAGTGCTCCTCTGAGCGTTGGTCCAAACTAGAGTCCTGTGCAGCGCCCCCTCGGGGAAACTCGAGGTTTGGTTTTAGTTGTATGGAGCGCTCATCTGAGTGTGCCCTAAGAAAGAGATATGTGCAGCTCCTATCGGGATTTGTCGGCACATTCGGGCGGTGTTGCTGGTCTTGTTTTAACCTGTCGAATTGTCTTGTTGTACCGGGTTGCCGAGTCTGATCGGTGTGTCTCGGGTGGAGGTCTATTCCTTCGTTGACCGTGAGAGCTTGTCATGGGCTAAGTTGGGACCCCCCCCTGCAGGGATTGAACTTTCGAAAGCCGTGCCCGCGGTTATGGGCAGATGGGAATTTGTTAATGTCCGGTTGTAGATTACTTGAACTAAACTTAATTAAAATGAATCAACCGTGTGTGTTACCGTGATGGCCCCTTCTCGGCGGAGTCCGGGAAGTGGACACGGTGTTGGAGTTATGCTTGCGCAGGATGTTCCTTTAGCTTCTCGCTCGTGCTTCGCCTTCTCTTCTCGCTCTCTTTTGCGTATAAGTTAGCCACCACATATGCTAGTCGCTTGCTGCAGCTCCACATATTTTTGCCTTATCCATTCCTATGAGCTTAAATAGTCTTGATCGCGTGGGTGTGAGATTGCTGAGTCCCTGTGGCTCACAGATACTACAACTCCAGATGCAGGTCCAGGTGTTTCTGCTCCAGTTGACGATTACGAGCTCAAGTGGGAGTTCGACGAGGACTCTCAGCGATACTACGTGTCTTTTCCGGATGATCAGTAGTGGTGCCTAGTTGGGGTTATCGATTCAGGACCTTGTCGCATGTTGGGGGTCTTTTCTATTTTCGCGCCGTAGTCGGGCCATGAGTGTTTGTTTGATGGATGTTATTTATGTACTCTGATGTGACGTGGCGAGTGTAAGCCAACTATGTTATCTCCCCCCTTTTATTATATATTACATGGGATGTTGTAATGATTGCCTGACTTGCGACATTGCTTTCAATGCGGTTATGCCTCTAAGTCGTGCCTCGACACGTGGGAGCTATAGCCGCATCGAGGGCGTTACAAGTTGGTAATCAGAGCCATCCCCGACCTTAGGAGCCCCATTGGTTGATCGTTTTTAGCAGCCGAGTTGTGTCTAGAAATTTTTTTTGAGTCCTTAGGAATTATATATCGGAGAGCTTAGGAATTCTTTTACTTCCCAGTCTCCTCATCGCTCTGGTAAGGCATCCTGGCGTAGAGTTTTGACTCTTCTCTTCTCAAATTTCACTAAATTTTTTTTTTAGGATCACGCGAGTATCTTGGTTTTGTTCCGATGGTTTTGTGACGAGAACATTGTTCTTGGTGCCTCCTGTCTTTAGGGGTTGTGGCAGTATCCCGGGGAGTTGAGCTCCGAGGTGTTGTCGTCACAATTTTATCGTTGCAATTCTGGTATACTTGAGATATGTTCGCCGACATCGAAAATCTCTTTTATGCAGTTCGTTGGTGAGATAACCTCGACGCCACCCAGTACTGGGGCGGGAGTTCGGGAGTATCGCCATAACTTGTATAACGGATGCTTTTCGAAGGTTGAGGTAGATGGTTTCCGAAGTTTTCTTGGTTATGTGTTGAAGGATGGATACAGCTGGATGTAGGATTTGCTAGTTTGGGTGAGATATTGTGCTTCCCTTGTATCCCCAACACCTGATTGCATAACCGGAAAGGTTCGGGAATTTCATAGGTGGGAATTCTAGTAGCTCCAGTTCTTCTTCCACGGATATTGGTTTGAGATTGGGATTTCTTACCGATTATTCGTTCTTGATCCGTACCTTGTTAAATTATTTCTCTTCCTTAATTCTTCGTGGCTTCGCAATTTATGGATATGTGACCATTTGAAGAGGAATGCATTCGTTCATTTTGTTCGGATGTGAAGACTATTTGTTGCAATTTTCATTCCGTTGGATTCAGCTTCTATATTGTTATCTACCTATGTGCTAATGGTGGTCAACCTCTTCAGGATGGCTCCTCCAACGCGCACGACTCCGAATCCTGATCCGCCTCCACCTCCGCCTCCTCCGGAAGCATGGCAAGCTGTGATGGCCGCTACTAATGCAAACACACAGTTGATCATGCAAATTCTCCAAGAGCGCAATCAAGGCAGTCAAGGGAATCAAGGCCACAATCAACACCACTTTGCTACTCTGAACCAGTTCCTCGCAAATGGCCCAAAGACGTTCAGCAGTTGTGTTGAGGCTACCGATGCTGACGATTGGCTAGTGGATCTGGGCAAGCATTTTGAATGCAGCAACGTTAGGCCTAAAGATTTCGTCAAGTTTGCTTCTTTCCAGCTCAAAGATCAGGCTGCAGAGTGGTTCCAGCAGTACAAGGATTCCAGAGGTGGACGTCTGATCACTTGGGACGATTTCCGTCAAGATTTCCGCGCTCATCACATCCCTCAAAGTGTGGTTGAGAGTAAGCGTCAGGAATTCCGCAATCTGAAGCAAGGCTCTTTGTCTGTCTATGACTACAACAAGTTGTTCCAGAAGCTCGCCCGTTTTGCCAAGCAGGATGTTCCTGATGAAAAGAGCATGATCTATCAGTTCAGGGGTGGTCTTCGTGAAGAAATTCAGCTCGCTCTTGTCCTCTTTGAGCCGTTGAGATACGATGAGTTCTACAACATGGCACTGAAGCAAGAGGCTGCTCAGATGAGGTGTGATGCTTCTAGGAAGCGTGCCAGAGATGTTACTCCTTCTTCCTCTACTCAAGCGGTCAAGTCGAGCGTGTCAACCAAATTCTTGAAGATATGCTCAGGGCTTGTGTGATCTCCTTCGGCATGAAGTGGGAGGACTGTCTTCCTTATGCTGAATTCTCTTACAACAACAGCTTTCAAGCAAGTTCGGGCAAGGCCCCCTTTGAAATTCTATATGGCAGGAAGTGCCGTACCCCTCTCAACTAGTCTGAAACCGGTGAACGTCAGCTGCTGGGTAATGACTTAATCACAGAAGCAGAAGAAATGTGCAAAGTCATTCGTGATAACCTCAAAGCAGCTCAATCCCGCCAGAAGTGCTACTATGATAGTAAGCACCGTGATCTGGTTTTCGAGATCGGAGATCATGTTTACCTCCGCGTCTCTCCCATGAAAGGTACTCGTCGCTTCGGTATCAAAGGGAAGCTTGCCCCTAGATACGTGGGACCTTTCAAGATTGTCAGCAAGAGAGGCGACCTCGCCTATCAACTCGAGCTTCCTTCAAACTTTGCAAATGTTCATGATGTGTTCCATGTCTCTCAGCTTCGAAAGTGCTTCAAGACTCCTGACCGCACCGTCAACTTCGAGGACATTGAGCTCCAAGAAGATCTCTCCTATCGTGAGCACCCGGTTCCTATTCTTCAAGAGACTGAACGCAAGACTCGCAACAAGTCAATCAAATTCCTCAAAGTTAAGTGGTCTCACCATTCCGACCGTGAAGCTACCTGGGAACGCGAGGATCACCTCTGTTCTGAGTACCCGGAGTTCTTTCAGTCCTAGATCTCGGGACGAGATCTTTTCGTAGTGGTGGAGTGTTGTAACGCCCCAGATATACTTTCCATATTTGTATCCAACTCTTGCCGTCTCCGGCGCTAAGTTATATTTATTTCTCGGGTTCGGGTCTTTGTCTCCGTGTGTTGTTTTCTTTTCGTGCATCTCTTATCATGTCATCACGTGCATTGCATTTGCATACATGTTCATCTCATGCATTCGAGCATTTTCCCCGTTGTCCGTTTTGCATTCCGGCGCTTCGTTCTCCTCCGGTGGTCATTTCTAGTCTTCTTTCGTGTGTTGGGTTTAAACATTTCCGGATTGGACCGAGACTTGCCAAGCGGCCTTGGTTTACTACCGGTAGACCGCCTGTCAAGTTTCGGGTCATTTGGACTTTGTTTGATACTCCAACGGTTAACCGAGGGACCGAAAAGGCCTCGTGGGTGTTGCAGCCCAACACCCTCCAAATTTGGCCCAAAACCCACCAAACTCTACTCCATGTCCTAGAGCGTTCGATCACGATCGTGTGGGCGAAAACCGCACCTCATTTGGACTCTCCTAGCTCCACTTATGCCTATTTATACCCCCTCCATTCGGATCTCTTCTTCCCCCGTCCGAAACCCTAGTT